>NW_012102887.1:2913384-2956762 GCF_000951045.1 Mandrillus leucophaeus
TTATTTTGAATTTGACTGCTATCATTTAGTTTGGTATGTATGTACACATACTTACATTTATGCTCATAAGAGAGATTGCTGTTAGTTTCTTCTATGATCCATAGACTATAGATTTGGAAATTAAGGTATAGAGGGATTAAATAATTTAACGAAGCCAGACAGTTACTTAAAGTAAGGAAGTCTGATTGAAGAATATATTTTCATGAAATTAAATTAATAAATGGCAGTTGCAGATTACAGTGTTTTCAGAAAATGGTATTAAAAAAATGATCCTGCTGTACTGTGAAGTGCCCTATAATAAAGATTATAGATTTGTGTTTGTCTACAAATCATATCATTTTGGCAAGTTTTGTTTTTTTCATCCAGTGGTAATGTGTTTTTATCTCAACTTATAAGGCCCTAAATAATCTCTCTTTTTCCTCTTCCACATTCACACACACTAGTCTTCAGCCACACTGCCCACTTACTGGTTTTTGAACATGCCAAGGCTAACCACACTTCTTTGTCAAAGTCATTGTACGTGCTATTCCCTCTGCTTAGAAATATCTCCCTGTAAACATCCGTGAGCCTCAGTCCCTTACTTCTTTCACTGCTCTGCAGAAATGGCTTCTTATCAGACAGGACTCCCAGAGCCATGCTGCCATCCTATGCAATTGACTAGCATAGAAACTTAGAGCCACACTCCCTCCTTCCTGTTCTCCCATAAACTTTTCACTTGTTCTCTTGTATCTTACCTCTTACAACCAGATATTTTAAATTCGTCTATCTAAGGTCTCCAAAAGTAGATAAATTCCTTTAAAAGAAAGGGCTTTGTTCTGTATCCTGCTCTATGTCTAAAACCCAGATGAGTACCTGACGTACTATAGATTTTTTTTTGCTTTACAAATATTTGTTCTATGAATGAACAAAGAAATGAATGAATAAATTTACAAGTGTCAAAAGTTACCTAATTTATCAGAAATTCTTGCTAATTATTTTTCTTCCTGTGAATCTAACCTGTTTTCCCCTTCTGTGAATCTAGCCCTGAAGCAAGACAAGCTTTGTGCCTTCATCATTATCTTCTCTTTATAGCAATCACTGCAGAAGGTGTTGATAGATATTTCACACATCTTTGAGATGCATCCTGGCTGTGCCCAAGGTAACTTGGAGGTGGCAGCATTAATCATTTGCCATATGATAAGCTTCTGTTGTTCGCTTGTGGTGCACGGAGTTCATAATGCCCACTTTATATGCAATATGCTTGAAAAATGAAAGATTATTGTTGATATTAGAGTAAGATATGTAATATCATATGTAATTCATTTCCCTCAATGTATGCCCTTTAGCTATATTCAACCCCGTCCTTCACACCTGGTCCTGAGATAAATGTAAATGTGAGATTCTGTGTATAAATGGTGCATCTATTTACCAAATTGATTTCTGGGGCCAAAGAAATAATTGTAATTTATGAGATACACCTGTGATAGTCATGAATGTTAAGCAGAGTAGAGAGGCTGAGTGGCATGACTTTGATTTTTAATTACAGGTCAGCTCAGCTTCTTAGCTTAATTCCATTGTGTGAAGCATCACCTTTCTTTCAAGTGAAAGCTAAAAGTGCAACGAACTAACCTTTGAATGTTAATCTGAGTGCCAGAAACTAGATGTGCACCTCTGAGCAATTATTCAGCCTCCTGGGACCTGAATTTTTTTGGCTCAAGATTTCTCAATGTCCATCCTTACACCTGCAAAATACGATTCTATATATCATCGTTAATGAAGGGAAACAATCTGGGGGTTAGAACTTAGACGAGAAGAAATGTTTTAGTTATGTCCTATACACAGCTTTCTGATAAAGAGAGAGGCAAAAAGAAAGGGAGGAGAGTGACAGTCCTAAGTCATATCTTTAAAAAAAATACACCACCCCAGTTTTTAAAAAGTACAACCCCGGTTTTCCAGACCTTGTTTTCCTGTGGGGCCAGACGGGGGTCAGAGTTACGGAGTAAACCAAGTTTTACAGGCTCTTTTCTTTGCCTGCTGACCCAGAATCTCCCTGTCTTCTTAAACACCATTCCTCCTCTCCAAGCACAAATACCCCAGTGAAATGTGCTTGCGAGTGGGAAAGAGAATTGGGCAAGATTCAAGCAAAGAGGTTTTGGAGATGTCAACAGCAAGGATAAAGGTTTAATTATCTGATGCAGCATAGTGCAATGATGTAAGTAGAACCTAAAGAATGGGGCTTGAGGAGGAAGATGGGATAACATAAGACCAGAAAGGAAGACAGGGGCTAGATCAAGCAAGGGTTTGTAGGACAGCACTTTTAGCTTATATGTATAATCCTTCTGTTCAGTCTAGGTAGGGTTGATATGGGAGGAACAATCCAGTGCCAAATATCATATTTTATTTAGGATTGATCTTTCTCCCTCTCACTGTCAAGGGTTTCCTTACTAGTTCAAATTCCTTCTAGGTGGTTCCTTCTTACCTAAGTGTAAGAAGCCTCCCAGGAGGTCTCCACCTTTTCATAAATTTGTTGGAGATCAGCCTTGCTAACTTATTAGATCAGCCTTGCCAACTTATTCATTGTATCAGAATCACATTTTAGGTATAAAGTAATTTGTCTTAGGCTATATCATAACATAATATTATATTCAAAACTTGTGATGCCTTCAGGTGTCTAAAATCATATATACTAAGAAGACATTGACATCTAATTAGAGATTAAAGATGTTTTGGTGGGATTACTACTTGCCTTTCTCATCAAAAATGGGTTTTTCCATGGCTTCTTCACTATCTCCTTATCGACCCATGAATCCTGGCCAATCTCACTGCTTTATCATAGAGATGAAATCATACCCCTCTTGAAATAGATCTCCTTACTATGACAGGCCAGTGCCAGTGTGACGATTTTCAAACTCTTCAACAAAACATAGCCATATGTTTTCAGAAGGGCTGACAGAGACATAGTTGAAAGTTGATGTTTAAAACAATGATTTAGAATCTTTTGTATAACCTTAAAAGTACACTGATTTCATGCAAACATATTGAGGGCACACATTGCTTTCGTATTAGGAAAGATGAGTAAATACATTTTCATATTACATATATGTAGCAAGGCTAGTTAGCAAGGTCTAACAGAATATTTGTTTCAGCCATAATGATGAAAACAAATGCTTGCATTTGGGAAACTTCCTCAAGCGGAACCAATCATTTTAATGGAAGGAACTCATTGTACTGCTAAAATTATGTTCCAGTAAAAAATGTTTACTTGTGGAAATGATGTTCTATTTAGAAATGCTTACAAAGCTTGATGAGGAAGTAAAAGAGCCAATAAACTGAAGTGTAGTATTAATTTCTTTGTAAGGCATTTTATGTGGCTTAACTGTTTTGTGAATTGGTGTAAGGCTGTTTGTTTTTGTTCATTTGTTTTAAAGGGGGAGAATTCATTTGCTGATTCTTTTCCCCTTGTTGGGTTTATTAAATGATTTTCAGGCACACTATTTCAGGCCCTTTATTGGTAAGCTTTTATTGGGCTAATATTTCATTTATTTGTTTCAAAGAGTCGATTCTATGGTTATTTGAGATGAATTTGTTGACACCTAGTTTTTTTTGTGAAAACAAGAAGCTTTAATTGCAAAGTTGGGAATAACACATGTGAGAGTTTGTGATGTCCACTTTGCTAACCACATTATGTTGCAGAGAAACCCAATAAAATTTCATTGACGCTTACTTAATTTTATTAACTAAGAGATGTATCTAAGTAATTGTATAAGATATCTCAGCACAGATTAATTAGAGACCTAAATACAAAATTCTCTCTTACCCCAATGATGGCATGAAGAATTACACATTGTTTGAGCAAGTGTGAAAATTTCCAGACATTTCTGTGCATCTATGGAATAGGTTTTAAAAATTCTTTTATCAGTTAATTGCATTTATTTGCCCAGACTAGCATATAGTTATGTAAGACGAATCAAACTGTCGAAATTAAATTTTCTTAGAGTTTGAGATATAATTTAAAACTTGAAACTCATAGAAAAAAAAGCATCACTTTTTATGCTATTGACTCTTGGAAAGCTTGTGTGCATGGCCAAAGGCCAATGACATAAATAGCAGAAACAGAATTGCTTCAGTAGGGAAGATTTGGAGGTGAAACAATCAGAGAAAGTGTTAGGAATGTAGGGTGCAAGTGGGACTCCAGAAACAAGGATCCTTCCAGTAGAATCTGAAACCTCTAATGAAAATTCAGAGAAAATGGCTAGAGAAAGTTTGTTCTTCAGAAAGTAATGAGACAAAAGCCAATTTCCTCCTGCAACGTAAAGTTATGTGACACTATTGCAGAGTTGAATCATGATAATAGCAACTACTGTCTTGAATCTAGGGCTTACTGTGTGCCAGGCACTTTGCATATTTTAGCTCATTTAATCTTCACAATAATTCTCTGGGGTAGGCTTACTGTTGTTATCCCTCTTTTAATAATGATAAAACTGAGGTACAGAGAGATTAAGTGTAATCATGTGGTCAAAGCTAGACAGCAAAAGGACAGAAGGGGTAGGATCTGAACCCGGGACATTTCCAGCATCTGTGCTCTGTACCACAGGTCTATGCACAAAGTTGGTTCCCACCATTCTTGCTCTGGGTGGGTTGTAACACTGCCTGGACTCGTATTGGCTTAGGAAGCTGGAAGAACAATTCCAGCTTAAGGTTCTAGTGGTTATTCTGGACCCTTCCACAAGGGTCGGACCCTCTTGCCTTCTGTTTCCTCTGTTGGTTGCAGGTGGTAGCAATCAGGTTAGTTTTACGAACTTTGTGAAGAGAGACAGGAGGGGGAATCAGAACTAACATTTGTTCGAAAGCTAAGCAGAAAGTAGGAGAGCTTATCAAGACACAGTCAGGACTTTTCAAATAAGAAACTTGAAGAAAAATATAAAGAATCTTAGCATACATTTTACCATAGCCTTGAATAATGGCCCTCCATTAGAAATGCATAATCCACTTGCACCAGGGTTTCTTAACCTTAGCACTACTGACATGTTGAAACATGATTTTGTTGTTGTTGTTGCTGTGAGAGGCTGTTATGGGCATTGTAGAATGCTGACCAGCACTTCTGTCCTCTACTGACTGGATGCCAATAGCAGTTTGATATGGTAACCAAAAATGCCTCCAGATGTTGTTCAATGTCCCCTGGAAGTAAATTTTTTCCTAGTTGAGAACCACCCAAACATGTAGCTATGATATTCTATTTAGGCAGGGTAAAAGGTTTCCATGACTTTGATTAATATTAGTAAAATGATATGAATTCCTGCATTTTTGGAAAAATGAGAATTTTTCTTTCTTTCCTGATTAGAATTCATATTTATCTTTTAATTCATTAATTGATTTTTAGTAGCATAGTTAGTGGTATAAGATAAGAAGGTTTGTTTTCAGGGTATTAAATACTGAAGACTAAAACAAACAGGAATGCTAAGATACTGACTTACTGAGAAATTTCAGAAGTGATTCAATAGAGATTTCTACTATAAGAAGAATGGAAGTTTTTCATATAAAAAGATAGGGCTCAGGTGGACATAGCAAAAAAAATACCAAAGGTGAAATGTTGATTTTATCAGCTTTCTTAAAAGATTGGTATCATGGCATGTCAGAGTCAGAAGTATCATTTAAGATCCTCTTATTCAATTCTTTAATTTTAAAAAGAAACAAGGATATAGGAAACCCAGATAGGAATGGGAGGCCGATCTGATCCTCATTTTCACTAAACACAGTTTCTCTGGTGAATGCATGAAACCAAGAAGTTAGTTGTCCTAAAGAGCCTTCAATTCCTACCTGTAGAATCAAGGATTCCTTTTTTCTATCCCCATTAACCATTTGGTTGGTTTCTCTTTCCCCAATTAAGTTTTGTTTTCTGTAGGGGAGAGGCTATCTTTATATCCTTTCACTACCTAGCACAGTAATTTCAGTGTTAGAGAAAACAATATTCTATGCATCTTCAGAATGATAAATTCCAAGCACTGTAGACTGATACAGAGATGGTTGCTAAGTGCCCAGTGGTACTTGTGCTTTCCCAATGTAGGGGAAAGTATAATTAGACACTATCATTTTATTTGATTGATTTTTCCATCTTCCCAGACGGACATGCTTCAACGTGGACAGGGCCCTTTTCTCTCTTGCTCAATCTTGGTTCCCCAGGGCCTCACATGGTATTTGGCAAAGAGGAGGTCTTTAATAAATTTATTTGTTGAATGATGAAATAAAGCAATAGATTTGCCAGGGTGGACACAGTGGAAATTTTCAAAATGAGTTCACATGGAACATAGATACTTGACAACCATTTGCCAAACAGGGTATGTAGCATAATGTCTAGAAGTGGCGACTCCACAATTCAGACTTGGATGAGAAAGCCAGTTCTGCTTGCTGGCAGCTTTACGACCCTAGACAAGTTATTTAACTCAGCTAAAATCTCAACTTCTGCATCTGTAAAATGGACACAATAGTAGTATTTCTCTATCAGGATCGTTATGAAAATCCTTATGAAAATCCTTATTGTTATGAAAATCACTTCAAACATCTGAGCTGTAAGTGCCCTCTGCTTCCCTCCCTCCCTGCCCTAGGCGCTCCAGGGGCAGGTCATGAGCCCTAGGCCAGGCCCGCCATCTTTATCCATGTGATTCACTCTGTAACTGGACCCAGAGCCTCACCCACAGGACAGCCGTCCTGAATTCAGACACGGTGAAAAACAGCTCTCTGAAATTCAGCCAGAGTCCTGCAATTCAGCAGTGGTTTCCAGAGAAGCCCTGCATGAGGAACAGTATAGAGTGTTCAGTAACTCTCGATAAACTGCACTTCATTTTCCACTTGGTCATTTTTGTCCTTTGTGTCAGAAACCTCTAGAGAGAGCACCAGGAGTGAGGTAACAAGCCCCAGCCCCTTTATTCTTATTGAAGGAAATGTCGGCCTGAGGATCCTATCCTTTATCGAAATGAATAAATAAAATATACATAACAACTAGCTAAGGGGTGAAATATTTAAGTGAAGAAAATGGAACAAACTATATATTTAAATGCTGCAGAGAGACACTGAGAAATGCTGGCCGTATCATAATCTACCTCCCACACCCACACCCAGTGCCATTCACCTCATGCCAAATTGTATCATCTATGTACTTCTGAATGTTTCCTCCTATGGTGTGACTTGGGGGTTGCATATAGAGTTTTTTTTTTAGTCATTCCAGACAGGGTAATTAGAAGATGAGGACTCGGGGTGTTGTATGGAGGTGAAGTCGAAGTTGAGCCGTCTAGAGTCTGGAGCGCCCCCTTGAGGAAGAGGAAGGAAAGGAAGGTAGCACAACAGCTGAGGCTTGCAGGAGGTGGCGAGTGAAGGAAGAAGATGGGAAAAGGTGGCCTCGGAGAATGCCTATGTTCTGATGACCACTGCAATGCGAATGTGTGTAGATTATTTTTTAAAAGTTATCCTTTCTTTTTCCCTCGAGCATAAAAACCTTTTATGTCTCTGGGACCACTTGTGGGCAAGAATCAGGAAGGTGACAATTTTGAAACTTAAACAGGCCTTAACATTAGGAGAAAGCATTCATTCATTCATTCATGCACTCAGTCATTCACTTCTTTGAATAAACAGTGTTTTTCTCTTATGTTCCAGACAAGAAAAAAATAATTCAGATATATATCTCAGTTGTGTCAAAGCTCTTATTGAAAATTCTGGGGATAAAAATTTCGGAAACATTCTAGCAAGCCAGAGATGGTATATTAAAAATAACTGAGCTTTTACTGCAAATGAAGCATGTAAGAAATATCAAAATGCTTCTTTGTTATTTTATTTTAGTGAATATTGGGAAAATACTTATAAATGTCTGCATAAGTTTACTGGTGTTCTGTATAAGCTTTAGATCTTCAAGAATGATTTTTTTTTTTAAAGGATAATAGTGGTTTTATAGAGCTGTACACTCTACATTTTGTTGTAACTGCTTTATCTTATAACAGAATGATAAAAATAAATGCAAGACTTTTTTAGAGAAAATTATCTATCACCCACTCATAACTGGGTGATAGATGATTTATTTTATTTCCTACTGTTGATTGGCTGTTTATGATAATTGCTTTTTGATTGGTTTGTGCAAATTGGAACTTGAAATTCCAAGGTGAGATTTACAACACTAGGAAGATTTTTATTAAGCCCTGAAAAAATATGTTTGTAATGTGAATTTTAATTGCATTCCACTGGAAAAAAACAAGTTCATATTTCAGAATTAAATGAAAACCACTTAGGATTAAGAAATTCCTATTGCTGAAATATTCTGAGTTCCTTAAAAAAGGTAAGCATTACTGGCGTGTTCTAGTGCTACTGACTCTAATAATCAAAATCACATATAAATACCAAAATAATAATAATGATAGCTTACATTTATTGATCACTTAGGATGTGCCAATTTCTGTGCCAAGCACAGGTCTGCTAGTTATTTTACTTAATTAATGCTCACCACAGCCACATGAGACAAGTATTATTATTCTCACTTTACAAATAAGCTGCTGTGGCACAGAGATGTTGAGTAATTGGTCCAAAGTCACACAGCTGGTAAAGAGTAGAGGTTGGATTTTCCGGGTCTGTCTTGTTCCTTAGCTCACTAGATTAACTAAGCTGGATGTCATGATATAGAAATTACTTTCTTTCACATTGTCAACTGACATTTGCATTAAAGAGAAAGAAACAATCTTACTATAATTCTTGTTTGAATTCAGAACATGAAGGAGAAAATGGAGAGGAGAGTGGAGGCTGTCTCTTGGTGAAAATTTTAAATGCCATCTCGATGGGACGTGCCTTTTGATAGTTATTGTATTCTGCATCATGGCCTCCCACTCGGCTCTAAGAACTTTTAAGCTTGAAGAACAGCACATTCTAACCATAGTGAGCATTTAGGAAAACTCCACAGAGTATACATTATAAGGGGAAAATCCCAACTGAATCTAAATAAAATAAAATGCAAAAGAAGAAAAATGAAACACACACACACACACACACACACACACACACACAAGGTCAACTCTATTCTTCCATCCTGCCCAATCCACTTTTTTCCCACCATCCCCATTTGGGACACTTTTTCAACTTTCTCATGGTTTAAGCTCAGATTTAGCTTTTTTGAGAAAACCATATTTGTCTTAGGCTACAATATCTTTCATAAACATCCCCTGCCTATTTATTGAGGAGAGCTTCTGTTCCTTCTCACATTTTCTCCTTCCAAATTCACTATTGTGATAGCAACCATAGCCTCCAAACTTTAATAATTAACATTTAGTAATAGGAAGGTCGGAAAATTTATTCTCTGTTTCTCTTACCCCAAAGGGACATTGCTTTTTCTTTAAGATCTCGAGGGAACACTAGGTAGTGTGGCTGTCTTTTCTGCATCTCATTCCTGAAAAATTCCAGTGATGGAGATTAATCAGTTAGTATTGCGTTGAGAATAGGGTCTTTTCCTTAAAAGCTCTTGACTGACTAATGCCACAAAAATGACATTTTAGCCAGAGATTCCAAACTGAATTGAATCCTTCTTTCTCACTATTCTTAAGCCACTCACAGTTGTTTGTAGTATTTATGCATTTAAAATGACAGGCCAGACAAATGCCAGATTGATCAAATAAAGATGAAAATAGAAAATGGGGCTGTAAGAGAGACTGGGAATTAAGATGAATGCTACAGAAATATGCTGTGGTTTCAGATGAAACATCAAATTTGTTTGTGGTATAACCCCAAGTATCAATTTATGAATAATATGTTATTTGGATAATACTTACATTTGAAAATATTTGGAATTCTTAATTTGATTTTTTATAGCTTGTGATATTTTTTATTTTCAGTTTTATTACAAATTTCTTTCTCACAATCTTTCAGCTGGACTGATACTCAACTTTCCCCAAAACTAGTGCTAACTAGCCTTTGAAAACTATTCTCACAGTTCCCATTTAAGTCTGTTGAAATTAAGCCTCTTACAATGTCCTCCCTCTTCCTACCCCTGATGCTAGCTTGAATCTACTGCTTCTTTACAAGAAATCCTTTCCACATTCCACATTCTATGCTTGTTAATAATTTCTGCTACTCTACTAGTGGGAAGAAAATTTGTCCCCACTTTACTGGGGAGAAAAGAGAGCTGAAGTATTGTACCTTTTGGGACTGAAACATTTTGATTATATAATTTCAAGACATTGTGTTTTGTTATGTTTTTCAATTTTCTCGAGAGTGACAAAATTGTCAAAATGTTAGAAAAAACTTGTCTCTTCGAGAAAATACAAAGAACAGATATGAAATATTTGGCCATTTTTCTGTATTAAAGCAACATATATATATTAGCTTTCTCAACCTAATCATGAGTAGAAGATTTGTTTCTGGGATATTCAGAAATGTTACCCACTTCTACCCAGAAGATAGAAAAAAAAAATTCCTATCAATTTTTTGAGATTTAGCTGGAGCTATAGTTGTCATTTTGTTCTTGAGAGACCTATATCTTTATCACATTTGAGAAAACTACAGAAAACAGACAATATAGATCTAAACTCTTGAAAGAAAACAGACAATATAGATCTAAATTCTAGGCAAGTAAAGTCATTAACATGTGATGGGTTTTGAAGGATTCTAGAAGGTTCTGATTCCTGCCCTTCTCCCAAACTCTCTCTACTCCTCCCTATTCAGAAACATGTCTACATGTTGGGTTAACCCTCTGTTTTCTTCACTTAAGTTACCCTTTTTAAATGTATGGTTTCAAGTCCTGTTAAAATGCAAGAGCACCTTTTTTCTTGTTTTGCAAAAACAAAAAACACAACAATGAATGTATTTACTTTGCAGAGAGAGCACCATGGTTACTGCAGAGTGTGACCATGATTAATAGCAACTTCAGGTGTTGCTTGCCTAGGAGGTAGCCTCATTAAAATGGACTGCATCCTCACCTTCTGAATGAAGAATCTGGGTGGTTTTGATAAGACAGTAAAAGGTTCAGGGAGAGAACTTAACCACTTCAAGTGCAGCTGCAGGTGATGGTGCCACAGAAGAGGCTCAAGGACACAGAAGGAGACAGACACTGAGTAGAGACAAACTTACTTGCTTTACAATTTTGCTGAAAGCGGCTTTGGCAGAAGCCTGCACATATTGTCACCCAATTTGTTTATAGTTGCCAGCGCACATTTTCACCTCACCTCGACCTTCAAAATGCAGCTAATAGACGTGATTATAAATGAGAACACCTGCCACTCAACAAAAAACTATTAGGTCCCAAGAATCCACAGTGACAAAATGCAATTTCAGGTAGATGCAATTGTAAATTTCCTTATTTAAAACCTTGTCTCCCATTTAAACTCTCTTCATTTCATCTTTGGTAGGCAGGGCTTTCTGCAATAGAATCTGAATACGAACAGTCAATGTGCCTAGTAAAAATAGATTTCTAAGGTAAGGAGGAGTTGTTATTTATTTTTTGCCCACACCATTAGCATATTATTAGCAGGCTATGTTAAGATTACATAAATAAAGTGTCTTTATGTCACTGAATCATACAACACATTATTTTATATATATAATATACACATATATAAACACACATATGTACACATAATATACACGAATACACAGAAATGTGAAACAACCTTTTACTTTTGTATTAGCCTTAATAACTAGTAATACGTGACCTCCTATGGGCCTAAGATTATTAATATTGTTCTCATTTGACAGAGGAGTTACCTTGGATAACCTGTTTCCACATAAAGTTTTATGGTCTGCTTTCCAAATTGTACAAATGACTCTGAAGTGAAAGTCACAATGGAAAAGTTCCAGAATCACATTCTTGGCTCTGGAACACAACGCCTTGGTTGTTTGCCAACTTTCTTTTCTTCATTGTTCAGAATAGTTTGTAAAAAATGTTTATATATGTCTATATTGAGCACTAGCTCCGCCGTGTTCTCCTTTAAATGTATTGCTGGCAGCTTCCAAGATAATTTGGGAAGGAAAAGATCAGTATCAATTGAATAATTCATTTGTATCTAGGAGATCTCATATAATCCTAAATGCATGATTAATTTGTATCACGGAGACTCTATCTGAAATGTGTGGTCAGAAAGCAAAGACAGGAACCAAGACTTACAGGAACTTGCTGATAGAAAAAGATGCTACTGCCAGTGTATGATCTTACCAGGGTAAATCTTTCAATGCCTCGAAGTTTCATCATAAGCATCATTAAAACAAAAATCATTTAGCATTCCATACACATTCTGGGCATTTAAACACAGTGCTGCATAAACAATGCAAGAAACATATATTCTAATATGAATACACCTATAGAAATTATAATACAGTATTACGTTGAAATAGCATAAAATATGATTATGTAAAGTTCACTCAAGAATGCAAAAATAGTTTACTGTTAGGAAATCTGCTTATCTACTTCCATAACTCATCATATTAATAGGATGAAGAAAAATATGTAACTCAATAAAGAAATTTGATAGAATTCCATAACCATTTCAGTTAAAACTTATTCAAGTGGTCATCTATTTTTTTTAATAGGATAAAACTAATAAAATTCAAGTAATATCTTACATCACACTAGAAAGATTATTGTAAAAGAATGAACAAAACATGAATTGACTTTCGTCATCGTGTTTTAACATCATTCTTCAAAACTCACCAGTCCATTAGAAAAGAATAAAAAAAGTAAGTGGTATAAGGACAGAAAAAAATAAGGCACAATTGTCAGTATTTTATTTTTTGATTCTATGTCTATAGATCCCAAGATAATCAACCAGGTTGAGGAAGGACTGTTAGAACTACTCAGAGTTCAGCAAAAATAAGCCATTTAAAAATTAATTTGCAAAACTATTTTTTATTTTATTTTGACAATAATCCATTGAAACATATTGGAAACAAAGATAAAATGTTCAAAGAAGAGCAAGAAATGCATGAGATCTTCATGAATAAAACTATAAATGTTTTCTTGAAGTACATAAAATAAGATAATATATGGACAGTTGGTTTTCCAAAGATGTCAGATTTTTTTAATGAATCTATGTTAAGTCAATACTAGTGAAAATCTAAAGCTATTTTGTTTATTTTCTAGAATGTGATCAAATGATTCTAAAGTTGATGTAGAAAGGAAAATATCTGATTATACACAAACATCTGAAAAATATGAATGTTGAAGGAGATTTTAAAATTCATTGAAAAGCCATGGTAGTCAGAAAAGTCTGGTACTGAAATAAATATAAAGATATAGGGGAATTTAAATCTACTATTATGCTCCCTTAGTGCATACTAAACAGAAGTATTATTTCCTGGGCATGGTTTTCAATCACTGTACTCCCATTTACCTTGGTTCCATAAGCAAACAAAATTCACTGGAAAAATGTACAGTTCTTACTCTTGTATTCAACAATATTTTTTTTTTCATAGGGATGGACAGGTTATATGAATGCAAAAAAAATCACTTTTTAATGTCAAAGGTGTTAACTCATTAGTTCTAATTTCCTATAAACATTTATAGATTTTGCTGCTATTTACATGTTTTATAATTTTCACATATTAAAAAAGTTTTATATATATATATATATATATATATATATAGAACACATATTTAGAGACAAATGAGAAAATACAGATCTTTACCCACACTAGACATAATTCTTCTTTTTCATCATTGGCAATCTGATGGACTAAAATTAATATCTCATCTTAAAAATGTTATATTTAATTACTAGTGAGTTTGAAATTTTGCCTTGTGTTTATGGACTACTTACATTTTCCTGTGTGGATTGAATATTTATATTTGTAGGCTGTTTTTCTTTCTAATCTGGGTTTATATTTTTACAAATTGATTTATAAAAGTATATGTTCATACTAAACGTATTAGACCTTTATCTTTCAAACGTGTTACAAATGATTCCCCATATTGTCATTTGACTTTATTTAAAATGCATTTCATCATAGAGAAATTGTATTTTTTATGTAGTCAAACCTGTCGATCTTCCCCTGAAAGTTGGAACAATAGAAAATGCAGTGGAGGAAATGAATGCAGAATATGTGTTGACAATTATGGAACAGTATTATTCTCCTTGAAATATTAGATATTTTAGTAGTTTGTTTGTTTGTTTGTTTGTTTTTACCACGATTAACTCCCTACATGTCTTACATTTACCACAGTATCACTAGCTTTCATTTAATTTCTTTTCTTGGTTTGCCTATTTTTGTTTGCTACGCAACAGAACTCCATGAAATGGGACCTTACCTTTACTTGAATAAAAATGTTTATGTATAAGAACTTAAACACAAATCAGTCAGTTTCACTTAATTCCTGAGAGGGCCTCAGTAATAGTGATTGTTTCCCTCCTATGCTAATCATAGGCAGCATTTCCCAAAGACTGTGACTTGGAGCTTCTCCAGAGGTGACTGATAGGCCTATCCCCAACAAAGTGTTCTAGGGCCAATGAATCTCTGGGAAATTCTATATTCAACAAAGTTAAATATGCTTTTTTTTTTTTTTTTTCTCCTCAGCATGACTTAGAGTCTTTAATATACTAGTATACGCTATGACTTCCTCCCCAGTCAAGGGTATTCAAGGGTATTTTATTCAGGGTTTCTCAAACATAGTGAGCTACAACCCCTGTTTTCCTCAGAGTCATCAGGAATACAGGTCTGGGGATCTTTGCCACATCTTAAGGAGTCTCTGCTTCAAACACCACCCTATCAGAGAGATTTTCCCCTGTTCCCACCTAACTAACTTACTGTCAAACCCACATCAGTTTCCACCCTCTCATTTCACTTTTTGTTTCTTCAGAGAACTCAGTACCTGGCATTCTTACTGACTGTTCCTCACTTCCCCTTGGAATTTAAGGTCTCTCAGAATTGAGTGTTGCTGTCTCCTTAGTGCCTGCCACATAGTAAATACTGAAAAACTATTTGTTGCCTGTGTTTGTTTTCTGGCTTTTGGCCCCAAGTCCACAAGATGGCTCCCCTGCTTCCGGGCATCATAACCGTATTCTAGATAAAAATGGGCAAAAGGCAAAAGCCACGTGCCTGCTGGGTCTGTCCTTTGTGTTTGTAAAACCACTGTTTTCCAAGTAGGTCTACCCTGCAGACTCCTAAATTGATCAGGAGCATGTCACATGACTGCCACAGTTGCAAGAGGGGACTATTTTAACTAAGTTGCTATGTTAAAGGAAGTAAGAGTTCTGTTAATAAAGAAGGCTATGCTGGGCATTTTGTGTACAACGACTCCCAGAAAGCTGTGATTGTCACACACTTGGCTTCACTCATGTCACTTGTTTGGCTCTCATAGGTATTTGAGTTTGCAAATTTGAACTAGAAATTTCTTCAAGTCATTTGTAATCTTTAAATTTAATGATTTTATGATCTATACATCTCCAGAAAATGCCCCAGATTTATCTGTATACAAATGATTTTCATGTGTTGAGTTTAAGGGGAAAAAAGCTTTCTTTTTTTCCCTCCCATTTAAAAATAAGTCAACACTTCTAGGTAATGGTCAGCTCTGCTCTGAAGTCATTCTTGGTCTTGTTCACTGAAGTAGAACAAATGCTCTGGAACAAGTAAGTGTCCCTCCCCTGGGATGGTTTGTCATGCAACCATCACGAGTCCTAATCACAGTCTCAGGACAATGATGACGCTGTCACTGGAAGGTCAGGAGAGGAAGCTGAGAAGCTCTGAAGTCTAAGCCAGAGCAAGAGTGACAAAGGACACATTTAAAAAAAATTAGACCCACACGCACAAAGAAATGAAGACACGTGAGGAAAACACTTTGTGAAATGTGTTGAAAATTGGAACATTTGGTTCCATAAAATATCCTGTCACCTTCTAACAACTTTCCATTTTGCTGCTTGATAAGTGACAAGTTTCACATTGCACAGGTGGCCAATTTCACTAAAAATAGTTTCTTGAGCCTTATCAGTATCATTTATCAGAAGCAGCAGGGAATGTTGCCTTGCACTGGAGACATTCTTTCTGGGGCTATCTAAACTCCTGACTGGTCACCGGACTTCAGGATGGGCTAAGATGAAATGAGGACATTTGTCAAGTGGCTGCTAAGTGGGAGGCATTATAGGAGACATCTTCACATTTGTCATATTATTTTTTATTATAACCTTTTTAAAGATACTACAAAAGAAGAAATGGAAGCACAGGGTTTAGATGTAGGCAAATTATTTGAATCTGCTTGTTTCTCTTTTTCTCTAAGCTTATTGCGATTGGACTGGGTGACACTCTTTTTCATTCATTTAAGACTAATTTTCAACAAGTGTCTTAACTTCCTTAAAATTTGGTTTCCTCATTTGCGGAATGGAGATAAGAATAGCTACCATACATCCCTCGCTGGGTTTGCGTAAAAATAAAATGAAATAATATGTAAATGTGTTTTTTGTTACTGTCAACAATATGTAAAATTGTTTGTTTTAGAATTTTCAATTTATGTTCTTATGAGGTTTTCACAAAACAATCTAGAATTGCATTTTTGTTTATGATATGAGACTAGAGGGTGAAGACATTTTTTTTCCCAGTAAGTATATCCAGTTGATGCACCATTATTTTTAAATTAATGCCAACCCTTTCCCACTGTTCTGTTGTATCACCTTTGCAATAAGTAAGGTGACATATAGCTGCAAGTCTGTCTTAGGACTCTGTTCTGTTCCATTAGTCTGTCTAGCCTTGTTTCACTGCCACATTGTCTTAATTATTATAAATTAAGTAAATAGACAGCTTTAAAATAATTATCGATGCTTAGTAGTGTTAGTCTACTAAATTTATTCTTTTCTGGATGGCCCTAGTTATATTTGGACCTTAACAAAATAAATTTTTCAATCCAAGAACATAGAATATCACTCCTCTTATTATGGGACTTCATTAATTTATCACAATAATGTTTTATAATTTCCAGGGTGGGAATCCCACATACCTTTTCTTAAATTTATTTCCATTCATTTTTTAAAGTTTTTATGAATTTTTTAAATTTTAGATATCATTTTTTAGTTTTTCCAAGTAGTATATAGAGATACATTGTACTTTTTTATATTGACCTTGTATGTGGTACCTTAGTAAATTTACTTATTTATTTCAGATGTTTGTCTGAAGATTCACTTAATCTTTTTAATTTATACATTCATGTGATACATGAATAATCATAACTTTATTTTATTTCTTCATTTCTAGTCCCTGTGACTTTGGTTTTGTATTCTAGTCTTTTTGCACTGCCCAGAACCTGTAGCGTATTTTGGAATAGAAGTGGTGACAATAGGTGTCTTTGTCTCATTCTCAATATCAAGGGGAATATTTGCAATATTTTATCAATAAGTATAAAGTTTGCTTAGGTTTTAAAAATAGATATTATTAGATTTAGGATAGTCCATTAGGCTCCAAGGATGCTGAGATAGTTTTAAACCATTTAATCAAAATTTTAAAAATCTCTGCCTCTCAAATGTGACTGGATAGCTACATATCATCAAACATATGTCGGGAGTTTGTGATGTAAAAGATTCAAACAGGCAAGTAGAAATTATAAACAAGGAACATGCATTTCTGGAATGAAAAGATGCACCAATTGATTTGCACAGTGAATTTTAAAAAGCCCATTCCAGTGCACATCATTATGAGATTTTAGAATAGAGATTTTAAACATTTACAAAGAAAGAAGAAAAAGAAATAAATAACAAGGAAATATATAAGCTCAGAATCAGACTGTCTTTAGATTTTCTAAGAGCACCATGGGGGAAAAATAGTAAATAAATAAATAAAACAATCACTTCAAAATCTTCAAGAAAAATTATTTTCTGCTAGAATTCTGTACCTTGACAAATATCAAGACAGTAAGAGGATAGAATAGAGATATTTTCAGAACTGCAGTCTCCAGAAATTCACTTAATTTCATGAGATCTCACCTTCCATTCCTCCATCATGCTTTCTCCCTCCTTTCCACCAAAATTATGACAGCAGTGCTTCAAATATGATTCTTTTGTGAAATTCAGTAAAAAATGAATTACTGGAAAAATTAAAGTTTTATCAAGACATAAGCACACACATTAAATTACATTCCAATAAATATGATCTGAACAAACCTAACATCGGGAAAAAAGGGTCTCAACATCTGTATGTGTTGTTCATTGAAAGTGACTGTAAATTAATAACAGGAGGATAATTGAAAAATTCATATATATGTGGAAATTAAACACACTCCAGAACAATCAAAAAGTAAAAGAAAAAATCAAAATGGAAATTTAAAAATGTTTTGAAAGAAATGAAAATGGAAACTCAACATACTAAAAGTTGTTCAATGCAGCAATAGCAGTTACAAGAGGAAGGGTTATAACTGCAAATGCCTATATTAAGAAATGAAAAATAATCTCCAATAAACAGTCTAGCTTTATACCTCAAGGAACTAGTAAAAAAACAAACTAAGCTCAAAGGTAGCAGAAGGAAGAACAAATGAGGATTGAGTAGAAATTAATGAAATAGAAAATTAAAAGACAATAGAAAATATCAACAAAACAAAGAGTTGGTTATTTGAAAAGATAAGCAAACCTGTAGTTGGACTAACCAAGGAAAAAAAGGGATAGGGCTCAAGTAAAAATAATTAAAATTGAAGAGGAGATATTACAACTGATATCCCCCAAATCCCAAGGATTGTAGGACTATGAACAATTTTGCACCAACAAATTCGATGACCTAGAAGAAATGAAAAATTTCTAGAATCCTACTAAGTCTGAATATTGAAGAAATAGAAAATCTGAATAGTTCAGTAACAAGTAAGGGGATTAAATCGGTAATCAAAAACCTCCCAACAACAACAAAAAACCAGGACCAGATGGCTTCGCTGACGAATTGTACCAAAAATTTAAAAAAGAATTAACACCAAATCCTTGTCAAACTCTTCCAAAAAACTGAAGAGGAGGGAACACTTCCAAACT
Source organism: Mandrillus leucophaeus (assembly GCF_000951045.1). Lineage (NCBI taxonomy): Eukaryota > Metazoa > Chordata > Mammalia > Primates > Cercopithecidae > Mandrillus > Mandrillus leucophaeus. Next base: position 2,932,308 of record NW_012102887.1, read on the forward strand.
CATTTTATGAGGCCAGCATTACACTGATACCAAGGCCAGACAAGGACACTACAAGAAAAGAAAATTACAAGCCAACATCTCTGATAAATGTAGATCCAAAATTCTCAACAAAATACTAGCAAACTGCATTCAAGAGCACACTGAAAGGGTCATACATCATGATCAAATTGAATTTATCTCTGGTTTGCAAAGATAATTCAACATATGCAGATCAAGAAATGTGATCTTCCATATTAACAGAATGAATTTTAAAAATCATGTGATTATTTTAATAAATGCAGAAGCAGCATTTGACTGAATGCAACATCCTTTCATAAAAAAAGTCTCAGCAAATTGGGGATGGAAAGAATGATCACAACCTAATAAAGGCCTTATATAACAAGCTCACAACTCACATGATGCCCAATGTTGAAAAGACGAAGGCTTTTTTTCTAAGATCAGGAACAAGACAAAGATATCTACTCTCATCACGTCTATTCAACATAGCACTGGAAGTCCTAACCAGAGTAGGCAAGAAATAAAAGGCATTGAAATCAGAAAGGATGAGGTAACATTATCTCTGTACGTGACATGGTCTTGTATATAGAAAAACCTAAAGAGACTTCATTTTAAAAACGAACTAACAAATCGAGTGAAGTTGCAGGATAGAAAAACAACATATCAAAATCAGTTGCATTTCTATATACTAAGGGAAAATGATATAAAAAAGAAAAAACCTTTAACGGTAGCATTAAAAAGAGTAAAATAGTTCAGAATAAATTGAACCAAGAAGTAGAAAGATCTGTATGTACACTACAAACTAAAGCATTGATGAAAGAAATTGAAGACACAAGTAAATGGAAAGAGATCCCATGTTTACAGATTGGAAGAATTTATATTTTTAAGATGTCTATATTACATAAAACAGTCTATAAATTCAATGCAATCTCTATGAAAATCCCAATGGTGTGTTTCACAGAAATTGAAAAAAAAAAAAATTCTAAAATTCATATGGTGGAACCACAAAAGGCCCAGAGTAGTCAAAGCTATCTTAAGAAAGAACAAAGCTGGAAATATAACACTTCCTGGTTATTACACTTGAAAATTGTAGCTGCTGCACATTTGTAACTTAAAGTTTTTACTGAAATAGTAATCCCTTATTTTAAACATCTGTATTTATAATGAAATAAACACTACATATATAAATATTTAATGTTTGTAGTGCCACAGATGTGCTTGCTTTTTGCTTGTTCATTTATCCACTCTAGGTTGAATTGGTTACAACAGTATTCTAGGGAAAAATGTATATCTAAAATGTTTCTATCTTTTTAAAAATTACATTCATAATAGAAAAATCAGTTTTCCAGAATATGTGACAAAAACTAAGGAAGAAATTTCAAAATAGTTTCAGCATGCTCAGGATAGTCAGTTTTACTTTTTATTTAAAATGAAGCAAATGATGCTGTAATTTCAACAATCATTTTCAATCTTTTACTAATAGACAATTACAACAATCTATGCCTTAAAATGTAAATTTTTTGTTTCCAATGAAATAACAAGGTTCTAGACTCATAAATGTCCTGTTGCCTTTTTTGTGATATAAAATAAAGATTAAAATGTTCTATCAAATTTGTGAGGTGTTCAGTGTTAACTTTTTCAGATGTAAAATATCAAGATTACCTTCTACTTTATTGAAAATTGTGTTAAATTATGAAGTATATATCATAACAACCTGCAAAAGTTCTCTAACTTGTAAAGTTTTCCATTGCCTTTCAATCTGATTTACCACTGAAAAGTATGTTGCATTCCTTCTTCACGTAGTAGTCAGATAATTAGAAATATCAGTGATATTAAACACGTAAGCAAATTTGTAAAATTCGTGTTCAATTTATATCTTTAAATTTGGGGACCCAACTAATTTCTTCTTTTTCAGGAGCACCAGAGTTGATTTCCTATTTCAATTTAGTCTAGAGTGAGTTTTTTCTCTTGACAACGATTTTACTTCAGCATACAAAAAAGCTGTTTGCAATTACTTTCCTTATTATTCCATAATTAGTAGAATAAGCGGAATATAATACATTAACCTTACAGTTGATAGCTTTTTTTGGCAATAAGATGCTTTGAGTGAAAGATGCTATGTCATTGACAGACATATTGATACAAAATGTAATATTTTATAGTCTATATTCTAGACTGCAAACCCAGGTAAATTATTTTCTGCATTGGAAAAGCTTTCTTCAATTTTCACATATTTTTAAATAATTACTATATTAACCATATATGACCAATTCTCAACTTGTACTAAAAAGGTTTAAAAACGAAAATACTCGCTGGGTTGATTTGTTCCAAGTTAGAATTTGCTATGTGCTAATTGCGAACATGGCCCTTGATCAAATGTGTGCATGGAGTAGCACTATCAAAGTATTATAAAAGCCTTCGAATGCTTACTATTGATTTCTAGATCCCTCTCATCACACAACGATGATAGTCTGTGGACCAGAAATGGCTTGCAGACTCTCTAGTCTGCACACTGTATTAGACGATGTATTCCACCAAGACAAGGAAGCAAACAAGGAAGAACAAGAAAGACCAGACCTAAGAGAATCCAGAGTAAGTGAAGTTAGAGAACAGCAACTGTTGAGTAGACATAGAGAGCAATTTCCAGATTGGGCAAGGACAGAGGACCAGGAAGAGGCTACAAGGAAAAAAGAAAAACAATGGAACTGTTAGCTTCCCGGATACGCTTGGCAATGTGACAAGGTGAATTCATGGGTGTTTTTAATTCACTTGGAGAGCTTGGGAAGCATTAATTACAATGACAAAAAGTCATGAAAGCAAACAAATAGATATGATTATTAGCTGCAGAAAAAGTGAAGTAAATCATGCTTCAAATGATCATCACAAAAGTATGACATAACTGCTGGAGGATGTAGAGAAAGGGATTTGAGGACGAGGGATGTAAGGATGCTACTTGTTCTGTTTAGAAATTCAATAGATAACACCTAAAAATTATAAGTCAAGAGGTAACAGGAAAAGCATGTTATTTAGAATTGTAGAAGCATATGCCTGACTAAAGAATTGTCAGTAGTTACTTCTGATGAGAAGCAGGCCAGACTAAAGTGAAGTCAGAGACTTCTGATTTCTAGATAAGGTTCCTAAAATAATTTGACATGGAAAAATCTGTATATGTATACAATAACATAATGAAAATTGCTAGTCTAATTTAGTATTTTTATTTTTAACTTTATTGAAATTTTGATCTACAAAAATATGTTTCACACAGGATTCTTTTTGCTAAGTATATGCACCTACCAATCTCTATAAACTGTTTAAAATTAAACTCAGTTATCATAACTACATCTAATATTCTAATGTAATTTTGAGCCATTCTTAAAACTTCCAAAATTTTATGTGAAGAATAAAATAATTCCCACACCATTCATTTTTGTGTTTAAAGTTCAAGGATTTTTATATTTTAAAGTTTCAGTACGGGTGATTGTTTTGTGTGCTTATGACTAAAAAGTGGCTCAGAAGACTTCAAATTATCTTTTTAGACATTCATCTCACCTCTGAGCAGAGAAACCCCTGCCCCTTAGAGAGAGAAAGCATTTGTACAAATTTCAACCAAGAAGAAATGAGGTTAGAGTGGAAAGTATTTGGCAATGATAAATTCTAAATCTTGCCAGAATAATAGTTATTGTGTTTTAAGTTTGTAAAATTTCATATTGCCATGCTTAGTATAAAATACGGTGATGTTCTTTGGGTATATACGTTAAATGTTGTATTAAAACAGGTGAAAGCAGAGATGAGCTTGGTTTCATCAACTGCTGACATATCCTGACAATATCTTTTTCATGATTTCTTTTTGTATTATTATTTTAATTATAAAGGTAATGCCAAGATAAGGCCAAGAGCTTAAACCTAAAATGAATTTCATTCTGCTCAGTGACCTAAAACATCTCCCTGGGACATTCTTACTTCAGTCATATGACCCTTGTTTGTTCTTTGGTCTTTGATGGCCCAAAATCTTTCAGTGCTTCTCATCCTTCTAAATGAAAAAATTATTCTCTGACTGTAACTTAGAGTCTCTGAAATTCCCACTGGAAATGTTACCAGGGTATGTGGATAGAAGGATGCCTGGAGAAAAACACATGAGAAATTGCCTTGAGTTATTCTGGAGCAAAATGACACTTGTGTTTAAAATGGAGAAGAAGTTGCTTTCTTGCTCAATCCCTAGGCTCCAAGTAAATTATACCCTCTATCTGAAGATTCACCATAGGGTTCACAGTGACCTGGAAAAGCCCGGGGGAAAGAGAAATAATGGTGTAAAAGCCAACTCATGACATGAGTCTTTTATTCCCAAAATGAGTGTGCAGTTGAAATCAGGTTAATATGAATATCAGGGTCACAGCATGGCATAAGGAGGCTATGTAGAAATGCAAGGGCAGAATGACCTGCTTTGCTTTGGTGATGGCAGGTAGATTAATCTTAGGCTGCTTTGGCAATATATTGCGATTATGAGACCTTCTTCTCTACTGGCTACTTCCTCAAGGTGCTCCTTAGTCCTCAGTTTCTATGGAGTTCCCAAAGGCTCTGGGTTCAGATTCATAATCCAATTCCTACACCCTTGTTGTAAGTAGCCACAGGGAGTAGAGCAAGAGAGATTTTAAGGACTGATTAGGTCCTATTTGATTCCAAGTCTTTCAATTACTCCAACCCATAGTTGATCTCATTCCATCTCCCCCAATCCAATATTGAAGGTTCAGTTTCCAGAACCACTTCTTCAGCCCTATGGAGGGAGTTTGAACTAGCTTCAACCGTGTCCAGGGTAGTTAAGCATTGCCATCCTTTTTCTCTGGGAAGCTCCTCAAGGCAGTGAATTAAATCCCAGACATCCACAATGATTTCTAGTTATCTTTTATCTCAGGCTCTAAATTTCCATGACCTGTCCAATACACTAGGTATACTAGGTCCAAAGGCTTCCCTGGATTTTTCCTTTTAAATATTAAGAGGAATCTCAGATGTAAAATGTTCCAAACTGAAATCATGATTTATGATGCTCCAAACTCAATTTCCCTGTCTGTTCACTTTCATTATTGGTGATAATTCCCCTCTCCTCAATCAACTAAACCAGAAATAGTGGTATTTTCTTTGATTCCTGCTTCCAGACTTTGTTCTTTATGTGACTTAATCACCAACTCTTGGTAATTCTTACTCTATCCTGTTTCTCCCATTGATTTATGTGGTCATATCCCTCCCCTATTACTGAAATCTGCCTTCCTACTCTGCTCATCCTGTCCCCAGCCTTCTTTCCTTCCTTATTCTGCTGGTGCAAGTCACAAATAGAATGATTAAAGTCTTTCAATGTCCCCTGATTGCCTCAGGATAAAATTCCTTTTCCTTAGCATAGCATGAAAAGCTTTTCTGATCTGATTCCTGTCTCTGTTCCACAGGATATCTCTTGTTCTACCCAACCATTCCCTTTGCATTAATGCCTTGACAATGCTAAACTTCTTGTGTTGTTGAAGCAAACCAAGCTGTGTAATGCCTCTGTGCTTTGTTTGTGTTCTCCCCTGTAAAGCCTTCTCTTCAGTCCATCTAGCAGATATCTAATCCTCCCTCAAAGGCTATTCAGGCTTCATCTTCTTGTGGATTGGTCCCACACACAGAATCCCTAAGACAGTCTAATCTTATTGTCCCACTATGTCACTTTCCTATGTCTTGTTTACTTCTCAGTCCACTGTAATCTGGCTTGTGCTTTCACTATTCCTCTGAAACTACTCTTGCCCAAACCCAAAATGACGTTCAATTTGCCAAATCCAATGGGCCCTTTTTGGAGCTTAGCTTACTTGGCACAACTGCTATGTTTGATACTGTGAATTCTGGCCTTATCTGGGAGATCTTTCTACAAGAATTGGGTTGTTAGATCTCCCATGCTCCTGATTTCCATCTCTCTCTCTCTGACCAATCCTCTAATTTCCCTCTGTTTACTCTCTTTAATTTGTAGTGTTTCTTGGGTTACATTCTTAGCCTACCAACTTACTTACCTTTCTGATCTTACCCACTTTTATAGATCTTAGACTTATAAACCAACAGCCTATTAAACTTTTTCATACAAAAGCCCAAAAAGAACTTCCAATCCAACATGCTCAAAACTGAACTCATCTTTGCCCTTTAAGACTTGACTTGCTATTCTGTTCCTTTAGTTTGTGAAACAAAATTCTGTCTAATAATCTGTAATAGAAACTCAAGATTTTTTCTTGATTTCTCACATTTCCAGAATCCCTAATCAATCACAAAGTCTTATGGATTTTTTCCCCAAATGTTTGTTGACTCTGTTTTGCCATTCTATTCTGTATTGCTTCTTTTTAGACTATTGTTGCAGACTTATAATTGGATATGTGCTCTTCCTATACTTGTTCAATCCCTCCTCCCCATAGCTGCCAGAGTAATATCTTCCCAGCATATAATTGTCCATGTAACTCCCTTGCTGGTATGGTTTGTCTCTGTGTCTCCACCCAAATCTCATCTCGAATTATAATCTCCACATGTCAGATGAGGGGCCTGGTGGGAGGTGATTGTATCATAGGGGTGAATTTCTCCCTTGCTGTTCTCATGATAGTGAGTGAGTTCTCATGAGATCTGAAGGTTTAAAAGCATGGCACTTCCCTCGTTTCTCTCTCTCCTGCCACCATGTAAAATGTGCCTTGCTTCCCCTTTCCCTTCTGCCATGATTGTAAGTTTCCTGAGACCTCCCCAGCCATGTGGAACCCTGAGTCAATTAAACCTCTTTTCTTTATAAGTTATTCAGTCTCAGGTAATATCCTTATGGCAGTGTGAAAATGGACTAATCCACTTGCCAAAGCCTTTTCAATAATTTCCTCTTACCTACAGGACTAAACTCCATGCTTCCTAACAGCTCCAATATAACTTGATCCCTATTATGCTTTATGTTTTCTCTTTTTACCATCTACTTTGCACTTAATCAGCATCCACATTGACCCACTTATCATTGTCATGCCCAACATGATGTTCCTTGCTTTCATGTTTTTGCTAAGTATCAGTACTTCTCCCTGGAATGCTACATTCTCACATGTGTAAAATTTCTGTTTATCCTTGAAGAGTCAAAGTTTCTCTTCCTCTCACTTTTACTTCAAATCCTATAACATATAACTACAGATTAAGTTATTTTATTCTCTTCTTTGCTCCATGTTCTTTTTCTGCATAGAAGACTCATTTCAGGCCCATCTCTTCTCCCCTAAGATCTGGCTTCTGAAATTATCCCTTGCTATTGTCCACAAGCATGATCTCTAGCTCCATTGGATATTTCCCTTCAGCTTCCAAATGTGTTCTTCCTTTTCAAGTGCTTTTAAAGTATTTCCTTGATTCTACTGTCATCTATTTTCTTTCTTTTATCATCCACAAAAGAAAGAAAAGTAGGCTACATCTGCTGCTTCAATTATGTCACCTTCTACTTATTCTTCAGTCTGTTGTAATGTCACTTCTAATAGCAGCACATAATTGAAATTGCTGTCTCTAAGTCACCAATACTCTGCTGACTTTAAAGTCAAGGATTGTATTGTCCTTATCCTATACAATCCCTCTGAAGTAATTGTGCTTAATACACATTTCTCTCCTCTGAAAATCTTTTTAATGTAGTCAATCTACAGTGCACCATTTTACTTTTCCTCCTGTATCTACTAACACTTCTTCTCCTACTTTTCCACTTATTCCTCTTCTGTTTTCCCCATATGCAGGAAGGTCCTAAAGGAACAATCCACTTTCCTTTTCTCATTTTTTTTTTATGTTGTCACTTCAAACATCTCTTCTTTATTGATAGAACTCAAATGCATATTTTAAAACTTATCTCTTTCCCTCTTCTGCATTTCAGATCTATCTATCATCCATCCATCTATCTATCTATCTATCCTTTTTTTTTTTTTTTTTTTTTGAAACAGAGTCTCGCTCTGTCACCCAGGCTGGAGTGCAGTGGTGTGAACTCAACTCACTGCAACCTCTGCCACCTTGGTTCAAGTGGTTCTCCTCCTCAGCCTCCCGAGTAGCTGGGATTACAGACACCTGCCACTCCACCTGGCTATTTTTTGTAGTTTTTAGTACAGATGGAGTTTCACCATCTTGGCCAAGCTGATCTTGAACTCCTGACTTTGTGATCCACCTGCCTCGGCTTCCCAAAGTGCTGGGATTACAGGAGTTAGCCACCATGCCCAGACCAGATCTGTATTTCTAATGACCTACTGGGCATCTCTCGAATTGAAAAAGTATGAAAAGGACCTAATAAATCCTTATATTGTTTCTTTCTTGAATGACCCATTCTCTTGTATCCCCTGTATTGATCATGTTTTGGAGCCTTAAATTCATCTTTAGAATAGTCTTTTCTCCTCATCTTCCATACCCAGGTGGTCTCTCAGTGCTTCCAATCCTATCTCCATACAGTCGTTTCCTCTTTTTTATTCCTGTTGCCATGACACCAGTTCATAATCTCTCTTTTAAGCTTTTTAACTAGATGCTTCATTGGTGTCTCTTCTCTCCAATCCATTTTCTATGTTGCCATCATTACTCTTTCTAAAAGTTTAGGTCTGTTTACATTATTTTCCTACACACAAATCTGCTTTCTTTTCTGATTGCTAATAAAATAAGGTTAAAATATTTTTTAAAAATTGTAAACCCCCTCATAGTTCATACCTTAGCATTATCATAATTTGGATCAGTCTCTTTTTCCAGACTTCATTTTTTCCAGTCATACCTCAAAATTATGAAAACACTAGTTGTAGAGAAATCTGCACTACCATGTTTGTTGCAGCATTATTCACAATAGCCAACATACGGAATCAACCTAAGTGCCCATTAATGGATTAATGGATAAAGAAAATATGACATATACACACAATGGAATATTATTCAGCCATTAAGAAGAATGAAATCCTGTCATTTGCAGCAACACAGATGGAACTGGAGGCCATTATGTTACATGAAATAAGCCAAGCCAGAAAGACAAAGATTGTTCTCATTCATATGTGGGAGCCAAAAAGTGGATCTTATGGAGATGAAAATAGAGAATAGATTGGTGGTTACCAGAGAGTAGGGGGAAATGGGAAAAGCCTAACTGTTCTAGAAGTTGACCTGCACAGCTCCATGTTACCTATTAGAAATAGTAATTAAACACTTGCTCTATGCTGGATTCTATGTTATGTACCAAAGATGTAAAGATGAATAAGACAAAAACTTCTCTTAATTTTCACAGTCCTAATGCAGAAAAATAATAAAATATAGCGTGTTAGATGCTATGCTAGAGGAAATATAGGATTCTGAAGTATATACAATAAGGCAGCTTGCCTCATGCTTATAATAATTAAGCACTTGCTGTATGCTGGATTCTATGTTATGTACCAAATATATAAAGAATAGTAAGACAACAACTGTGGAGGTTGCAGTGAGCTGAGACCATGACCCTGCACTCTGTCTCAAAAACAAAATAAAATAAAATCCTATTTCTATTGGGAAGAATTATTCTGGCTGCCGTGTGAAGGATAAAATGGAAAGACAGGACCAGAGGAAGTGAAAATATTTAGAAACAGTTGCTAAATTTCTTCAAAGCAGATTCTTTGTTACATGAACAGAGAAATGTGAACTGACTTAGAAAACAGGCATACAAAACAAGATTTCGTGATTGCTTTATTGTTGATGATGCAAAATTAAGTAGAATGGATGATGGCCAATAGGTAGGGGTTATACTGTCTGGAGCTCAGAAAAGAGATCAGAAGTGGAGATGTAGATTTGAGCTTCATTAGCATACAGGTTTATATAGCTGTGAAAGCAGATGAGATCACTCAGAGAGGGTCTGTAGAGTGAGTACAGTACCTAAGACAGGACCTGCAGCAATGTCAATATTTTAAGCATTGTCAAAAGAAGAGGACTAGGTGGTCCTGGGAAACTGAGAGAAGCCATTGAAATTAGAAAAAGTTGGAAATGTCAAATGCAGCCAATGGTGGAAATAGGAGTTACATTTTAAAAATTTTAAAAAATTGGAGTTAGCCTTGAGGATATCATTTGTGAGTTTGGTGAGAGCACTTTCAGTGGAAGGTTGAGATGGAAGCTACATTGCTTTCTTCATTTACCTATTGTTAGGTCCCTCCCTTGGACAGGCCACCTTGGCAGCAGCCCTAGCCTTGCCTTTGGCGCTGGAGGTAAGGAGGTACAGAGACCATGGGCCACTACACTTTACTTCTCTCTTGGAGCGTTATTACAAGGCAACTTTGACATTTCTGCCTCTATTGACGTGCCAAGTATCTTATAAAAGAAGGCAGCAGCAAGGCTTCCTTTCAAGTGCGATTGTCTTGGGCTCCCTGCCATTGAGGGTTGGCACAGACCCACTTCTATCTCCACTTTATTGAAATTCTATTCATTTTCAAGAGGCAGGTCAAATGTTACTTCCTCCTAAAAATGCCCTCACTTCAACAGTGAATTCTCGTTCTTCTGTGTTCTCAGAAGAACCATAAATGCTTTTATAAATTCAAATTTATTTGTATAAATTCAAAAAGCATTTAAAACTTTGCTTCACAGTTACATATGTAGCTCTGTCTTCCCCTGTTTGTATCCCAGATTTTATCTAGTAAGTTGAGATATTTAATCCTTGTTTATGGAATTGAAGTGTTTACATGCCATGGTTTGCCTGATCACAATAAATTATCTTGAAAGTTCAGACTTAGTTTTTCATGAAGGAGGACTACATTTTCACAGGGAAAAAAATCTATGAGACAATTGAAATCACTTTTGCTCTGTTTCATACTATGAATACCTCTTCAGGTATAGCTCTGAAGTTGGAGCTCTAGTCTTTGTATGTGAGAAAGACCTAGTGAATACTTCCTTGAATGGGGGGAGCAAATTGGACTCAATATTTTGTGACTATCGTCTGTGGGCAGCATTCTGAAAAATGCACAGTAATCTTGGGTCTGCCTGTAAATTAGGTTTGCTTTGGACAGTCAGCTATATCGATATAACAAATAAGTGACTTGCTACTGGGGTGATGGTCTACTTTGCAATCTTTACCTTCAAGGACATATTGGAGCTGAATAAGTCATACAATTTTGCTCCTAAGGAAAGAAATTCTAAGCTTGTGACTAAATGAGGTTTACATTTCCTGCTGATCTTATGCCTTTTAAAAATATAATTTTATTTGTATGGTCTCAAATCTGGAAGAGTCATGTTTGGTACTTTAAGCTGATTATTGCCAATGTGATATTGAATTTGTAACATGTTTTCTCTGTAGTAGAGAAATATTTGAAATATGTATCCATTCTCAAGTCTCAAATGAATTATCAGGGTCCCTGAATGTAATAAAAGCTGAATACCAAATGAGAAATATGTCAGTTTACAAAGTAGGCTTAGCCTTAAAGAAATCATGAATTTCTGAACTTTTTTCTTTCTTTCCAAAATACTGCCTTTCTATGAGCAAACTGATATTTGGCAGAAGACTTGATGAAAATAAGTAATACCGGAAAGTGCTAAGAACTCTTGAATTGTGCCCATGCTTTAATTGTTATTTGACTCCATTCCTCTTCCCACCAGAGCATATAGCAAATGATGTATATGTATATCAAATGCATAGTTGTAATTCATCAATTAGGTAGACTTATAATGCTGCATTTTCTTTTCTTTTTTTTTTTTTTTGAGACAGAGTCAGGCTGGAGTGCAGTGGCCGGATCTCAGCTCACTGCAAGCTCCGCCTCCCGGGTTCACACCATTCTCCTGCCTCAGCCTCCCGAGTAGCTGGGACTACAGGCGCCCGCCACCTCGCCTGGCTAGTTTTTTTGTATTTTGTAGTAGAGACGGGGTTTCACCGTGTTAGCCAGGATGGTCTCGATCTTCTGACCTCATGATTCGCCCGTCTCGGCCTCCCAAAGTGCTGAGATTACAGGCTTGAGCCACCGCGCCCGGCCAATGCTGCATTTTCAAACTCAATGAAAATGCCCAAGCTGATCAATAGCTCAGTCAGTAGAGTTGATGCTAATATAATAGAGTGTTTTTTTTTTCTTTGAGTATATTTATGGGAGCAGAGTAAAGGGCAAACTTTATTTCTTATGATAGCAGGGGTAGGATATCCTCACAGATGCAAAAGGAGACATGAACAGAATTTATATTCTGTATTTTAGAGTGTGTGTGTATGTGTGTGAGTGAGAAAGAGAGTTATTAAAATGGCTTAAATATCCTCAAGTGTTACACAAGGAGGAGAGTGTCATTGGAAAACAAATACTTGTTTTCTTGTTGGAATTATAATCATGTATTTTAATGAATGAGTTCCCTGTCATTAATGCCTTTAGGCTAATATTAAACAACATTGTAATGAAGTGAAATCATTTTTTCACGATAACAATGAAACTTTGCTTATATCTTTTTACAGTAGAAAATAGCAATAGATATTTTGGCATTTTAAAACAGTTCATTGAGAGTTTTCCATGGATACATAATTTTTTTTCCTTTGTCTAAATTCACTGCCAAAATATTTGGGACTGGACACTTGGGGTACTTGCTTCCTCTTTGGGTGCAGGCCTTATTCTCAATTCATGTAGTGTTGACCCAATAAATTCCGTCTGTTACAGTCAGAACCCACATCCATCCAAAGTCAAAGAAAAAACCTTGATGTTGGTGTCTACAGCTTCACTTCCTGCTTTATGGACTCCACTCTGGAGTGCCCTGTAAAGCTCCTTCCTTTCATGAGACTGAGGCATTCCTGATATCCTGTACCACCCTCCTCTGTACTTCAGATCAATTTCAGTCAGTTAGGGCTCATTGTGATTTTTATTTACTGGTACCTTTCTAACGTTTCTGCATTTTATCCAGGCTCCGATACGTACGTGTATAGCTCTGTCCCCAGTAGAGGATTTCCAGGCATCCGTGTCCAGGGGAGAAAGCAACAGTCTCTTCCTGGCCCGTAGAAGTCATGGGCCCACACTTTAACCACACAAGCCTGTCTTCACTCCTAGGCCTGTGATGGACATTCAAGTCCCTGTGACCTAAAACCACCAGCAGCTCTTTTCTCCTTTAACTTTTGGTCCTTTCAGAGTCCATATTTCTTCAAATAACTTTAATAGTTTCTGTGATCTGTGGTCTATGCATTGCATAATCATCTTTCTTTCTCTACATGTATAGATATAAACCCTTTTAAATATTTCTTGGAAAGAGCAATTCATTTTTAGTTTATTCGTTCCCATTATTCAAACTCAGACGTGTTCTATGGGACAAACCAACCACTAGAGCCATTGTGGACCAAATAATAGGGTCTTTTCTCCTGTTTTAAAAAATATGTGCACACAATTTTTATGGGCTTCACCTCTGTTACCATTGGGCACACAATTCTGCTGAAGCCACAGTTATTTTGCAAGTCAGCGAGGACTTCTCCAGCACTGGGTTGGAGTTACATTGGTAACTTTGCTCTAAATTCCCCCTTTAATGGAAAAAAATATGGATAGAAGGCGAGGAGCATAAATCTTACAAGTTGCCTTTGCGTGACCAGCCAGAACCAGCCCTAAATGAAGACACTGTATGCTGCTGGCGGCTGTACTCTCTTCATTCCGATTTCAATAAGTATCTGGCAGCCACAGAAGCATTAGAAGGTAAAAGGGGATCAACCAGTTGTTAATCCAGTTGTGACTTTGGTTTGGGGTTCATTTCTTCAAACAGCCAGGTTGTGTGTTGTTCTGTGATTGAGTGCTTTTGTCCTGACAGAACTTTTCATTTTGTACCTTTCACCATTGTTTTTGGCCACGGACCAAGCCTCACATCTTCTGGTCACAGAATTCCTTTCTGCAAACTCCAGTGTAGGCCAAGGCCTCCGGGTAACATGAGACGCCTCCATTTCCCAGTAGACAGCACATTAAAGTGAGGTCTGTTGGCCAGCTGCAGAGACAGGTGTTATTCTCTTTTAATTCACACCACCCCCATTTATTTGTCCTAAGAATTCCTCTTACAGTGTTGTTCACAAATGCTGAAGGAATTGGGCAGATTTTATAGGTGGTGGATTCTGGGATTAAAGTGCTTCACCTGCTGGGTAGTTTAGCTTCATGAACAATACTTTCAGATTTAGCACACATTCTTTTTGTTGTTGTGTTTGTTTGCCCTCTATTAATGGGCGAGAAGAGGCACAGTGCCGCTCAAAAGTCCACCACACAATGTGTTTACCGACTCAGATTCCATCTTCACTCTTTGAAGAAGGCTGACTCATGCTGCTTTCTGAGAAACTAGAGAAGAAAAGTAAATGCTATGATCATTGTCCCTTTTTCATCCATACAGCAGAGCCATGAAAACCTGCACTGATTGAGTCCTATCAAATTTAATGTTGGAAGGCCTAATCCAGATCATTTTTTATAGCTCTATTATGCAGATGGAAAAGGATCAAATATCACAGTGTTTACTACAGATTTCGCTGTTGTTTCAAATATGACTTTGAAGAGTTCTATGATTTTCACTAGAGAAGGAGCTTATAGGATGCGTGAGGGTCCAAGATGTGGTCTATCTGGTAGAAATCACCACGTTCAACTCTTACCTCTCCTAATTGGGCAACTCTATTTCTAAGTTGCATGAGTTTGTTTGTCTTCCTGATCTGAAATTTAGCCATGAAAAGCCCTCTTTGAGTGGCCTCAACAGTGTTTCAGAAGCAACCTGTCCAACCCTCTGGGTTGATTTGCACAGGCTTGGCTCACTGCTTTTTCTGTGCCTGAATGTGCTTCCATCTTTCCTTCTTCAAGGCCCAGCTTCTTAAATGCCTGCTCAGATGGGAGCTTCAGTGGCATGCAAAGGCATCAGTGACATCTGTTCAAGGGCCTTTCTTTTCTTTCCATTATTTTTTATTTAAATCCATTATCCTATAAATTCCAAGAGGACAGGAAAAGGGTCTTCGGATCCACCCTTGTGATGCCTCTTCAGCAGTAACTCTTTATTAAATAAATGAGAATACAATTTTCCAGCTCTGGAGACAAGTCTTGCATTTAGTTTGACAGAGTCACAAGTGCAAAAGGCTGATTTCATTATGTTTTTATGGTGTCTCTCTTTCAGGATACTTGACTGGCAGGATTTGAGCTGGATAGCAATATTTATTAGACTAAAGGCTATTTAATGCAAATTTCTATGTCATTAGCACAATATATTTTTTATTTTTAATTGGTTTAGGTAATGTGTAAGTAAATGGTATATATATCCAGTGAAACTACGAGATGAACAAAGTGACTATGAGTTCATATAATTTCTTTGTAACATTAAGCATTGTCTCTTTTAAGATGTTTGGATATAACATAGGACAAACAGGAGACAATATCTGGCTCCCTATCTTCCAGCATTCCCAGAAGCTGGGTTTTAAAGAAAATCAGCATGTTCTTCATTCAAATGCCCAAAGGCTGTTGCATCTGTGGACTCTTCCTCCATTCCTTCAGGCAGGAAATCAGATAAGCCTGGATGGCAGCGAGACTTCATAAGTGGCCTCCTACCTTACTGTTACTTGTGACTCTCTGAAGAAACCTGGGCCATTGCTCTGTTTGCCAATCCAGTGCTGCCCAACACACACTGCATTCCAACCATAAACATAATAAGACATGCACTATGCATTTGATGTTCTTCCAGGCCTTGGTGTCTTTGCATGTGACATTTCCTCTGCCTGAGCTGCTTCCTGGCTTCTTCTTTTCCCTGTCGTCACCTGGTGAATCGCGACTTTTCTTGTAGCCCTGAAAATCGAGCACCTTCTTATCTGAGATAACTTCCTACCTTTTCTAAGCAGAGCTGGCTACTTCCTTCCTACTTGGTTTCTTGCCCACACCCCATTTTATAATGCATCATGTGATCTTTCTTCTGATCTTTGTTTGCTTTGGAGTGTTTGTTTTATACATAAGCCATGAGTTCCTTGAAGGTGAGAACTGTATCTTACCCTTGTGCATATAAGGCTTTCTTCACACCTTTCCCTTCCAAACTTCCGAACCCTGCTCTGTCTTGCAGAGTCCAAGACTCTGTAGGTGCTCAACTAATTTTGGTTAAATGAATGATTGGATAAATATGTGAGGAGTAAAGAAAATCATACTGATAATTGGTCTTGAAAGGTTTGGGAGGATAAAGACAGCCTCTAAACTCTGGGAGGGAGTCAACGAATGAAGGATAAGGAAGGGTCCAAACTTTACGGACTCGTTCTCTTGGACATAGTACAAATTGGTTACAATGGACTCATCAGACCTTTATGTAACTTTTTCCTTCCCATCTATTTATTACTACTGTTTTCAGGAGCGGCACATGATAAGTAGACAGTGTGGACAATTACTAGTATGATATCCTCCCCACTTCCCAGCAACTGGCGATCATGAACCATTTTATGCAGTGTTTTTTATCTGCAAATAAAATAAGTTTTACCTCTGCTTCAAAATAAAATCAGGCTTAATACACTGTTGCACCAAGATAAATATTAAAGAGCATTGTATTTGTTTTACTGTATGGAAAGTGGTGATTTTTGATTATGTGGTCTTTCTGGGATGATCTGTTTCATTCCTTCTGTTCTCAACCTCTGTGCATATCCAGCTGCGGACAAATAGTCTGGTAAGATTCTGAGTACTTTTTTAAATCCTCAAAACAACCAATTAAGAAAGATGCTATTAAATCCCAGTTTTACAGGGGAAGAAACTGAGGCTGAGAGCAGTTAAGTATGTTACCCAAAGGGCACACAGCTGTAAAGAGGCAAAACTGAAACTAGAACCCCTTCAGTCTGGGTTGAGTCTGTGCTTTTAACTACCGTGATAAACGGTCTCTTCTTCAGAAGTTGACCCTGTACTGTGTGAAGGAAAATTTATTTACAGGGATGAAAACTGGGCAGCTGGTTCAAAGGATCCCTTGGAACTACTCTATAGAAGGATAAAGAGTAGAGACAATAATAAGCTCACTTGTAGATTTAGACCCTGGTAAACTTTTGGATGCTCCTGCAATTTCATACTTCAAATGAAATAACTGAATATTTCCTGAAGTAAGTAACCAGCTCTCTAACTTGGCAGAAATCTCTAACTCCACTTAACTCATGCAGGAGGCCATGACATACAGCCTAAGTGCCCAGGAATTTTAAGTTAAGATGTATTTATGTAGTGAAATTGTGTGTGTGCGTGTGTGTGTGTGTGTGTGTGTGGTTGTTTTACCCTTTTCTTCCTGCTTGGAAAAAATTTAAATATTTAAAGTTATCTACAAATTGTAATATTTCCCTAGAAAGCAAGCATCACAAAGATAAACATTAGCTGTCAGAAAAGCTTCCTATCATCCGAGATGAAGGTGGTGCTTTTTTATTACAGTATCTGAGAAAAGCTTTCAGTGAAATTCAGTAATCCCTCACTTCTGATTCCATGTCTACTGAGATGTTCAAATTTGAGTGCGGCCCTTGGTAAAGCACTGACTGCTGAAAGGTAGCTCTGTCCCATGGGAGGATTTAGAATGAGATCTAGTAGAAATTTTCATTCAAGTTGAATGGAAAACAGAAAAGTGAGTGTTCTACGGAAAGCAGAAGCCTGGCAACGATGGATTTGCCCTGGGAGTGAAAGTCTAGGAATGTGTGTCCTTCCCACAGTTGGTTTATTAAGAAAGTCCTGCAAGTTAATATCACAGTACCTGTTTGAATACAGGTATCAATTCCTTGAGAGTCCACAAATTAACTATCAGCGGAAATCCTGATACCCACCAAATGATGTTTTTATATCTATGTATTCATCCATCTAATAATTTTTTAAGAGATAGCAGTGTGTTTATTCTATTGAGTAGAATGCTATTGTTTTTCTTTTCTTCTTTGTCTTCTTTTTTCTTTTCTTTCCTTGTCTTTTTTTTTTAAGATGAAGTCTCGCTCTATCACCCAGGCTGGAGTGCAGTAGTGCAATCTCGACTCACTGCAACCTCTGCCTCCTAGGTTCAAGTGATTGTTCTACCTCAGCCTCCCAAGCAGCTGGGATTACAGGCATGCACCACTACACCCAGCTAATTTTTGTATTTTTAGCAGAGACAGGGTTTTACCATGTTGGCCAGGCTGGTCTTGAGCTCCTGACCTCAGGTGATCCACCCTCCTCTGCCTCCCAAAGTGTTGGGATTACAGGCATAAGCCACCGCACCCAGCCTGTTTTTCTTTTATTTGTAAATTTAGGTATTTCTGAAGACAATATTAATTGACAGGGAAGTCATTATCCTTCTTCTTCGAATATGCCTGCATAAATCTATGGCATGAAATGCACACACTTCCGACAGGACTCCTTTAGTAATACTCTCTCAGTTTACAAGATTCCCTGACACCATAGCATGACTGGATGAATTATTCTCCAGGCATAGCCTAATTTCCAATAGTCATATTTCTTAAATATTTTTGAAATTATTTTTACTAGAAATTTGTAAGGTTATCAAATTCAGTATTTTTCTAATGGACAAAATTGTACCTGAACTGTCTTAAAAGTGCCACTTTTTATTTTTTAAAAGCAACAGAAAATGAAAGGCATTCATTTTATAACTCCCTAGTGTGGATCCTTCTCCTGTTAACAAACTCAAATTTTTAGGAAGCTTGAATTCTTCCAATTCCATTTTAATGCCATTTTTCTCTCATTCTGTTTTCAGAGGCAATGAAGAACAGCTGGTCACCATTCTCTGTAATAATAACCTTCATATAGTTGAAACCCAAACGGTTTTGGACATGGTACTTACAAAAACATCTCCTTGCAAATGATGTAGCCTATTTGGTATTTCCCCTGTAAATAGCTAGATTCCTTATAGCCGACCCTTCCAGCAACTATCAAATTTTAGCTCTGTTTAGTATAATGGCAAGCATTTTCTGCTTTGTCTATTCAGGAATGTCTTCCTAGGAGGTTTCACAATAAAATTTATTGTGTTTAATTTATGACGTACAATGTAAGAAGAATGGAATGCTTTTCTGTTAGGATTTGCATTGATAATGAAAGGTTACTATAGTGCTGGTCTGCTTTGACCAAATTTGCCAAATTCTGAAGAGAATGCCAATTAGAAGTCTCTAATGCTTTTCACTGGAACAGACTGAGGCCAGTACCTGGTGATGGGGACCTGTCGCTGTTGGCCAGACTCTATTTTTAATTGGGAGAGAAGGCAAATGCTAGATCAAATACAGTGTTTACTAAGTGACACCAATAATTCCAAGTCATAGCCACACCCCAAAAGAGCTGAGGAAGTGACTAAGTCCTTCTGAGGTCGTCTTTTCTATTAGTAGCAATGTAGCCAAAAGTCTGAAAACGCTCACATTTTGCTCTCTTTAGGAAAAGACAACATTGATTTTAGAGGTTTTTGTTATGGAGGCCAGGGGGATTTTTCCAGTGCAGCACAGAGAAAGCTGGGTTTGGATTGGGAAGCCAGACATTTCTTGGCGCCTATTCCCTACTTGAATGGGATTCGTTTGCCCCCTCCTCACCTCTCCCCAACCCCCAGGCAGCTAGAAGCCCCACCTCCTCGCTTGGACCATATGGGGAAGCTGGCTCAGTGGCTGTTATTCTACTGACTCCAAGTTCACGCAGCTGTTCATCCCCTGCTTAATGTACCGGTAATTACAGCAATGTGCTCTTCTCTTTCCAATCATGTAACTTTTACTAATGGAAAATGATTTGTTTTTAACAACTTCCATGCATTTCTTTCTCGTTTTAATAAGAAAGGGTGTCTTGCGGCATCGAGCGATTGAATTCTCTATAAAAAACAAAAGTCTCCATATGAGTTTCCAGCTCCATAGGAGGGCTCTGTGGGATTGGCCAAAGGTGGTGGGGAGACTTAAGTGGGTGTAACTAACTTGATATGAATAGGTCAGTTGGGAAACAAAGCAAGCTCATTGCCTTCTGCACATGGAGGTGGTGAAAGAACATTTTTTAAAAATGTGAAACTGGGAAGAATCAAAACTACGAATTGAGCTCTGCTTTCATGATCCAAACTCTATGTACTCCCAAATAATTTTTAAAACAAATATCTGAAGAGGTTTTCACTTATTTTCATTCGATCTTTCAGAGCATGTAAATGCCCTCCTTTGATGAGAAATGTTCATGGTTGGGGTTGGGTGAGGGCTGAAATGATTACAAGTGCATCACTTGCTGTAGCCATGCTAAGCTACCAGGCACAGATCAAACAGGCATGTGTTCACTTGATCGTTTTATTTGTAGATAAAATATAGACACCTTGGACTTTCCTTCCCTATATCCCCTAAATGGCACTGGAAATCACTCTAAAAGGATCATTTTTAAAGCAAAACTTTTCCAACTCATTAGAGGATTTCAGTTTTAGACTTTCATTTTAAATAAATGGTTGAATAGCAGTTGTAACAAAGAATGTGAAGTCACACCCTTGTGTGTGGATGGAAATACTACTACACAACACACACAGCTAATTTTATCAGAAGGACGACAGCAAAAGGAATGCCTTCTTTACATGAGAACTCAAAAGTCAAGAGCACTGACAAGATGACAAACCATGATTGTGAAGTGGCTTTGCCACATCTTGACATTTTAAAGATTTATATAATTCAAGATTTATCTAAAATTATAAAATACATATCCTGAGCTGAAAATTCTTTGATGTTAAGATGTATCCATATCTTTTAAGGACCTTAATGTTATTCCTTGTGCATTTCCTTTCTTCTATTTGTGGTTAATAATGACATGGCAGCCAGAAATCATCTATCTTCTCCTCAGTCCTTCTTATCTAGCTCCCTCCAGAAGTCATTTTTTCTTAGAGATTTCTTTGGAAATGTTATTAAGCTAGAGTGAAGTAATTTTTAAAAACACACATTGAAACTTAGAACTGAATAATTTTGAAATATTTGTAATAACTTTGGCAAAACCATTGCTTTCCTTAAGAACCACAAGACCACACCAGTGGCAAAGAGGCATGATTGTTCCTCCGGAGTCTTGAGAAGTTCCTCGTGTGACAGACTCCAGCAAAGGGGGTCTGTGCTTCGCTCCTCCATAAATGCACCACACAAGTCTAGATCTGATTTTGCCCTCTAGGAATTCTTGTGCCTTGATTTATACAAAGCAAAAATTATGTTTAATATTTTAAAACTGGCTTCAGGAATTAGGATCTTCAGAATTAGTGTTCTGACTCTAGTCATGTGCATCTCTTACATCATCTTCTATTTTTTCAGATGGTTGCATCAGTAGCTTTGGGAATATTTTATTTTTAAAGTTTTAAGTCATTCTGACATCCACTAGACCATCAAAAATATAACTATGATCTAATGAATGCCCAAATAAGTTGTCGCATAATAACAACTACTTATCATGTTCACTTTCCCCATTATTCATTTATTCATTCAGTATTAATTGAACAACTCATATGTGCCAGGCATATTCTAGGGACCAAGGACGCAGCAGTGAACTCAAAATCTTAGTTTTATAAAGGTTGCAGTTCAGTAGGAGGACATAAACGAATAAAATATATAAGTAAAAAAAGTTAAATAGCAATGAGCTCTAAGGACAAAAAGCACTGTAAAGGGACAGAATGTGATGAGAGAGTTTCAATTTTACATGGAGTAAAAGAGAAGACCTCAATATGTGACTTTTGAGCACACAAGGGAAGGAACTAAGATATAAGCTTCGTAGATATTTGAGGGAAAAACTCTCCAAGCAAATAGTACAGCAATAGCAAATGTCCTAGGGGTTATGAATGTAGAGTGTTCAAGAGTACCGAGGAGGCCAGTGTGCCCAGCGTACAGATATTAGGAGATAAGTTTAGAGAAGTGAAGGAAGCCAGATCTTAGAAAACCGTAGTTTCTTATAAGGACTTTGGCTTTTACGTTGAGACAGGGGAAGCTGCTGGAGATTTTTGAACAGAAAAATGACAGAATCTCACATAACTTGTAACAAAATAATCCTGGCTGTTATGTTGAGAGTTGATTTAAGGGCAGCAAGGGAAGCAGCAGGGAGACAGGTTAGAAGGCTATTATAGTAAGCCAGGCAACAGGACAAAGGGTAAAGGTGGAGAAAGTAGATATAAATGGAGTTCCTACTATATAGCAGGCACTATGTTAGGCTTAGTGGATACATCGGGGGAAAACAGAGGCTGTGTTCCCAGGGGCTTTGCATTCTACTGGGAAGAGCCAGGCAATCAACAAATAAGCCAGTGCATACATAAAATATCAGGTGATGATAAGTTATATCTAGAGAAACCCTAACATGTTCCAAAGTTCATTATGGCAAACACCTAGAAACAAACACAGTCCTATATAGTGGAGACTGGAGAAGAAAAGTGTGGCATATTCAAACAGAGACTATTATGTAGCAATGAAAACTGAGTGATTATAACTACATGCAACATTGAAGATGGATCATAGCAATATAATAGGAATACAAAATAAGTTAGTTTATATTTAAAACATTACATTTTCCATAAAGCCAACACATGCAACCCAAACTAATATTTTTAAAGAAGTACAAATAGATGTGTTAACATATATCAAATGAAATCAAGAACATTGTTAATACAAGAATCGGGGTAGTAGTTGTCTTGAATGAGGAGTGGCAAAGAAATTATTGGGGTAGTCACATGGGTTTCTGTGAGTGTTCTAGCTTCATGTTGGATGTTGGATTATTGGATTTAATTATATTATTTGCAGGAAAGGAAGAATGGAAGGAAAGAAAGAAGGCAGGAAGGCAGGAAGGAAGGAAGGAGGGAGGGAGGGAGGGAGGGAGGAAGGAAGGATGGGAGGCAGGGAGGAAGGAGGGAAGGGAGGAAGGAAGGATGGGAGGCAGGGAGGAAGGAGGGAAGGGAGGAAGGAAGGGAGGGAGGGAGGGAGGGAGAGCAGGCATTTTACAGGGTTAACATTGAATATATGCCGTGAACCATGGATTATAATTCATCTAACTGTGTTTCCCTGTGGTGTAGGGTTGGGAAAAGTTACGGAGTATTTGCTTTTATATATGTAAATTTGCCAGGGAAATCCTCTCTAAGGAAATGACATTTGAGCAGAAGCATGAATGGATTGGAGAAGTGGTTGGAGGAACAAGGAGAAATTCCTGGCCGGAGTGGAGTGAGTGAAAAGAAAGCAGCGGGAGGTGAGGTCAGGGAGGAGCAGGAACAGGTCATCTTGGCCTTTGTAAGCTGTGAGGAACTCTGACTGATACTCCAGCAGACACTGAAAACAACTGAGAGGTTCTGAGCAGAGGAGTAACATTACCGGCTGTAAATTTTAAAAGGATCATTCCTGCTGCAGTGTGGGAATACACCAGGGTTTCTCTGCACAACAGACATTTTGGACTGGATGATTCCTTGTTGTAACAGATATTCTTCTGCATTGTACGATATTTACCAGCACCCCTGGCTTCTCCCTAATAAAGCTATAACGTCATCCCCTGCCCCCTAGTTATGACAACCAAAATTGTCTCCAGACATTGCCAAATCAGGGGCAAAGTCATTCTGCTTGAGCACCACTGGAATGTGCTGAAGGTGGCAAAAGACAGAATCAGGGAGAGCGGGTAGGAGGATGTTGTTGCGTCCACCAGAAGCAATGGCTGGGACTAGGGCAGAAAGGCTCTCTTTTCTAAACACACGTATTCATAGTTTGGGTCTGTACCCACATGGCTGGAATCTCTACAATTTGAGGATATTCAGAAATTCCCAAAGATGAGATGCCAAATATTCATTTACACTCAAATATTTCCCAAGTGCGATAGAAATGGGCACTTTGAGCATGAAATCATCCACATGGTTATTCCTTAAGGACTAGGTCCAAACTGTCCACTTCTTTTCCTCTTGGCTTTATCCAGTCTGACAACTCATTCTTTGATTTGCATCCAGGTGAGTTCCTTGAAGCCCTGAACCGAGGACTTCTTGTGTACTTTTAACATTTGTTATATCTGAAGATATTCTGATTGGCAACATTTTTACCATAGAGAACTGTTTAAAGAAAATACTGCCAGCACACAACTCATCCACAAAGTGCTGTTTTTGAAGAAGATAGAGGAGGCTGTGACTGAGATCATCAGGGAATCAACCCGACACCCCAAACATAATAGGGCAAAGGAGTCAGATGAGAATTTTGTTCGGTAGGAGACACTGGACAACAAGACAGGACCCTTGACCTCAGAAAAGCAGGAATTCAGGAATATTACAGAACATGAAGTAGCAGAGCCATGGAGCAGAATGTACAGCACTAACCTTGAGCGCTTTCCCCCGAGGACCCTGCGCTGTTTTCACAAAGGCCTCTGGGAATGCCAGGCTGTGAAAGGTAGAAATGTACACACGGGGACAGGAGTGGCCTTCGGTCTAAAGAGTGAGCCACGCAGGTTTCTAGTTACCAGCCTTCCAGTAGTGGTACTGGGAAATGGTTTTATAGGAGAAACAAATCACCCGAATGCAGAAAATGCAATTCCACTGAAGCAAATCCAACTTCCTTTCCTGACGGAGAATGTAATTAAATCCTGCTTCAGGAGGACGGTTTGTATCCTCTGCTGCTGGGGGTCTCGGCT
>NW_012102887.1:2956812-3001441 GCF_000951045.1 Mandrillus leucophaeus
AAATTCCCAAAGATGAGATGCCAAATATTCATTTACACTCAAATATTTCCCAAGTGCGATAGAAATGGGCACTTTGAGCATGAAATCATCCACATGGTTATTCCTTAAGGACTAGGTCCAAACTGTCCACTTCTTTTCCTCTTGGCTTTATCCAGTCTGACAACTCATTCTTTGATTTGCATCCAGGTGAGTTCCTTGAAGCCCTGAACCGAGGACTTCTTGTGTACTTTTAACATTTGTTATATCTGAAGATATTCTGATTGGCAACATTTTTACCATAGAGAACTGTTTAAAGAAAATACTGCCAGCACACAACTCATCCACAAAGTGCTGTTTTTGAAGAAGATAGAGGAGGCTGTGACTGAGATCATCAGGGAATCAACCCGACACCCCAAACATAATAGGGCAAAGGAGTCAGATGAGAATTTTGTTCGGTAGGAGACACTGGACAACAAGACAGGACCCTTGACCTCAGAAAAGCAGGAATTCAGGAATATTACAGAACATGAAGTAGCAGAGCCATGGAGCAGAATGTACAGCACTAACCTTGAGCGCTTTCCCCCGAGGACTCTGCGCTGTTTTCACAAAGGCCTCTGGGAATGCCAGGCTGTGAAAGGTAGAAATGTACACACGGGGACAGGAGTGGCCTTCGGTCTAAAGAGTGAGCCACGCAGGTTTCTAGTTACCAGCCTTCCAGTAGTGGTACTGGGAAATGGTTTTATAGGAGAAACAAATCACCCGAATGCAGAAAATGCAATTCCACTGAAGCAAATCCAACTTCCTTTCCTGACGGAGAATGTAATTAAATCCTGCTTCAGGAGGACGGTTTGTATCCTCTGCTGCTGGGGGTCTCGGCTCATGCTCATCGCTGGTGTTTACAAGATGATATTCCCTGCCTCCTGTGACATGCTGAGGCAGCCCTGACTTTGAAGATGGGGTGGTGGTGCATGCGAGGGAAGGGGGATGAGTAAGGCTGTGTTTTATTTGCAAAGCTTGGCTGTTCATCTCTCACATTCACATCTGACACCAGAAGCCCACACCATGCTTGACTTTTCCAAAACAGTGATTCTAATGTAACACCCTAATGAGCTGTATTCACTTACCTTTCAGAAGGAGACTGGGGGGACATACATCCACAAGGTGAAAGGAAGGGGTGATTGTAACAAAATTAAATGTGATTACCACCAGCAGAAGTTCTACGAGATGAAGTGACTGAATCACGGCTCACGATGTCATCAAAATACAATTAAAAGTGCAATTTTACCTTAATTATTTAGTTATTCACTTGCATTTTGAAAGTTGAGTCATTGGCAGTAATCTCATCATGGCCTAAATTAAAAAAATCTAAGAGGTTCATGAATTTGCTACTCACTTTTGGTGCTACAGTCACTTTGTAACACACAATCTCTATTTGGAACATAGAATGTCCTGTCCAAGATATTAATCAAAACTCAAGTTTGTTATGATATCAAATATCACATCTTCTCCCTTCTCAGTTTGGATCTGCTTCTCACTGAAAATTGACACAGGGAAAGCGCTGTGGGGGTAGGGCTTCAGAGGCACCTGATTTCCTTTCTATCTTTTACACTGTGATCCTAATCCTCCCTCTAACAGCTCACCAGTGTCTGTCATTCAGATCCCAGCAGCAGGGAGACTTATTTGAGGGAGCAGGGAGCAGCAGAGGAAAAGCCTTATTTGAACTGGACCTTCCTTATCAGGCTTCACATTTTCAGGGTTCAACAGATGGCTAAGGTTGATGTTTCTGCTTGAGAGTCATTTTCATGGATTTGCAGAAGACCCTACTGCTGAAGTCCCTTTCACCTGGACAGATAGATGTATCTAATTATGATGGTAGATTGCAAAGCTTTGCAGCTCCCGGGGACACAGTATTCACTCCTATCTTCTCCTGGGGGGATGCCTGGCCCATCTACTTGGATTTCTTAGAAGGACTTAAGGACTCTATCTTGGTTCTCTCTTCCACATAAAACAAGGAAGGGAGCAAATTTGCTCCTTTATTCCAGCACTCTGAAGTGCAGACAGGCCCTCCCCAGGACAGTGACCCCTACCCCTCTACCTGAAGCCACTGTGCTTTTTGGCAGTCATGAGTCAAGCTGAGCCCTAATTTTCTACACATTCCATGGCCCTCGGAATCATTACGTAGTCACTCCTCACCAGACTTGGGATAGAAGGGTTACCACTACCTGTGGAAGAAGAATGGCACCATGGCCAGTAACAGCTCTCTCCCAAGGCATCTCTCCACTGTCTTCTCTTTCCCTCTCCTCTTATAGCCTTGGAAAAAAAGGAGGAGATATGAGAATTATGGAACAGTTTTTTTTAACCTTTGTAAAATCTTTTTATAGTAAACTCTCTCATACACATCTTGTTATCTGATGTTAATTATTGGAACCTCATTCAAAGCTATGTTAGAAAGATCCCCATTTAAGCTTCTCTTAAATTTATAAGAGAAAATTGTTCATAAATTAAATTATAAGCAAAAGAGAGTTGATTTTCTATATCCTTCCATGTTTGGCCTTTCCACATGGTCATGGAAACCACCTTACCCCTCTTAATTTTTTAGTTCTTTTGGCAGAAAATAAAGAAACTATGGTTCCCAACACCATAGGGCAGTACTACTACTGTCTTCACCACGTCAAGCAATAGACTTTCCAACCTTTTCTCTCCATTAAACTTCTCTATTACCAGACTCTTACTAAATCACCTTACTAAAGATAATATTTGAGTGTCTCTCTTGTGCCAAGAATTATAGAGTTCTGGTGGCAGAAGATGACAGAGAGGTTTTTTTTGTTTTGTTTTGTTTTTTTGTTTGTTTGTTTTTTTTCCTGTCTTAGAAAAATTTATAGTTTATTCTAGTTCTTTCCACTGGAATCTGAAACAATATATAAAAACAATGTCATAGCTTTTTTCAATACATTTTGATCAATGTGGAAATACATTTTCGTAACAGCTGAGAATTCATACTATATATTATAATGTTGGTCACAATAACTGAGTCTGATGATTGAGTTGGGAGATGTAGGGTGGGGCATGGCAGCATGTGCCCCTTTAGGTCAGAGATAAGCTGGTGCCACCAAAAGGATCCCTGTTTATTACAATCCACTAGAACTTTTAATTTCTTTGTGTTTGTATTTTCTTTCATAGGACAAGGTCAGGGAAATAAGCATTTCTACTCAAGCTCCCAAATAGTACTGAAAGAATATCAAATGAAAAGGACTATAATGGTATATCTTAAACATTTTTTCAAAAGAACTGGCATTTACTTTTAATTCCTTCAGTGTCACCCTAAGCTCTAGTGCTAGTAACTCAGAAAAATTTAACAACAACTGATCCATTCACTATTAAAGAAAATGTTATAAACTCATTTGGACTGAGGTGTTAATTGTTATTTTTAAGGTTAATGGTTATTACTTGTTCCTGATCTTCTAGGATAACATTTGCATTTTAGGCTTTTTTAAAAAATCCCAAATGTCCTTAAAACTGAAGGACTTGGTTAGATAAACATTTTGGGGAACGATGGCAAAGCCTGCTGTGACAATTTTTTGATAGGATGACAACCGGTACTGGCTGATCCTCCCACTCAAGAAACACACTTAAATCCAGTGTTGGCTTTGGGAATGCTGAGAAAACATTGGCTTTGGGAATAGAGAAAACATCAGTGAAACAACGAAAAACAGAAGTGATTTGAAGGACAGCTTTAGGCTTCACCATACTCTGTAACCATTAAATAACTCCCCATTTTCCCCTACTCCCAGCCCCTGACAACCACCATTTTAATTTCTATTTTTATGAATTTGACAAATCTAGATAACCTCATGTAATTAAAATCATACAACATTTGCCTTTTTGTGATTGCCTTATTTTACTTAGCATAATGTTGTTAAGATATATTCATGTTTAACCCATGCCGGAATTGTCTTCCTTTTTAAGGCTGAATAGTATTTCATTGTGTGTATATACCACATTTTGTTTATTCATTCAGCTATGGATAGAAACTTGGGTTGCTTTTATTTTTCGCTATTGTAGACAGTGCTGCCATGAACATGGATATGCAAATATCTCTTCAAGATCCTGCTTTCGATTCTTTTGAGTAAATATAAAGAAGTGAGATTGCTGGATCACATGACTATTCTTTTTATTTCTTCAGGAACTTCCATACTGTTTTTCACAGTGGCTGCACAATTTTACATTCCCACCAACAGTATACAAAGGTGCCAATTTCTCTGCATCCTCACCAGCACTGTTATTTTCTGTTTTTTTTTTTTTTTTCTTTTTGATAGTTGCCATTTTCATGGGTGGGGATGATATCTCATTGTGGTTTTGATTTGCATTTCTCTAATGATTAATGATGTTGAGAGTATCTTTTCATATGTTTGTTGATCATTTGCATATCCTCTTTGGAGAAATGTTTATTCAAGTCTTTTGCCCATTTTAAAATCAAGTTTCAATGCTTCCTGCTATTTATTTTAAATGTACTTTACAAGTTAGAATTTCTGAATTTTGACCAGCATGACATAATGCCACTCAGCATGGCTTTTCAGGCTGGTGTAGGGCTGGTAGAAGGATGAGTTAGAATGAGCAAGGCCAAAACTCAGAGTTCAGACAGGGGCAGGGGAAGATAGATAGTCCAGAGAGAACCATTCCTTTCTTCCTTCATGCAAACACACATGCAAATAGCAAGGTTTTGTTCCATGCTGCCATGTGCTAGGCACTGAGCTAGAGATACGAAAAAGGACACAAAGTGGGACAGGATAACTTTGGGGTTTGGAGGGTAGAATCTGCACTTGGCCTGCTTGGGTGTGAATTTTAGCTGCAGTATCTGCAGCGTGTGGACATATTTTGACTGGGTTACATCATAAAGAGCTTTTGTCTCATGCTAAGGGCTTACTTGTAAGATGGGACCCATTGAAGGGTTTTAGGTATTACAAGTTTCAAAGAAAAACAAATGAAATAATCTAAACTTTTAAGGAAATTATCATAGAAAGACAGATTTAGAAAACAGAAAGGGGAAGAAAATCCCCCTAAAAGCAAGAGCTGTAATGGACACAATTAAATGCTAGAGTCTTTGTTCTATAATTCTATAGTTGACTAGTTATATGACCTGACAAAGTCATTTTAACTCTCTGGCCCAAGGTTTCCTTACATATAAAACAGGGATAATGCCTTATAAAACTTAAAAAAATAATTAAGAAGATGTACTCAAAAGTGTATTTTTTGAACCTCAAAAGGGTTTTTTTTTTTTTTTCCCCCCACACAGGAGCAGTATGCTGTGTTTTAAAGGACATTTTAAAAATTGGCTTGGTTTCCTCTACTCACACCATTTTAACCCCCACATTTGGGGCTATTTCACCCTTGTTTGCAAGCTTAGATCTGAACCAGGGTCTGAGATTCATCAGGCTTCAACTTGTGCCAGTTTAGGTTTTTTCTGGTGTTTTTTATTTTTATTTTTTTTCCTTTTTTCTCCCCAGAAATTTGGCTATTATACGATTTTTAAGAAAACAACTTGCTTAGACTGTTTGCTCCCCTATTTTCTTCTTCCCTTTCCCCTCACATCACGTATTTGGAAAAAAAGGTAAAAGTCTGGATTAATGAATTGAAAAATTATTGTTACCTTGTATTTTTACCTGTATTGTTGCCTGTATTTTTCTAAGGCACCATGATCACACCACAAAGAGGTGAAGACACACAACACTCCAGTGAAGGATAGAATGCTAGTTCCAGTTTGATTTTCAATATTTTTCAAGATTTTTTTGGTGCTGAGTATTCTGTTGAAATATTTTTTACACTAAAAGATCAAGAGGTAGAGTTTTAGGAGAATACACAACCAGGTGTATGCCCTGGACAGTCTATCTCGGAAGCAAAAATGTTTTGTTCTTTCCAGAAGGGAAGGAAGAGAGCAGCCACTGGCCACCTGGCACTCCTGCAACTCCTCTCTGATCAGGAAGGAAACTGCCTGGGCTCCTGTGGAAAATTAGTGTATTCTCATGGCTTTGGAATATGTTTCTCCATTCATTAAGAATATCTTTCTATCAGAATGGGCTGGGGGAGAAGCAAGAGAGAAATTTAATTTTTGATCTAGAGATCAAAACCTGAAAAGCCTTTGTTTGTTTGTTTGTTGTTATAAGAAAGAGTAGCCGAACAGAATTAGAATGTAAATATGAGGAAACATAAGGAAAAATAAACCCATGATTATGTGAATTGATTAATGTATCATTTGTTTCTTTGACTATTTTAATTATTAATATATAAATATAAATCACACTGCAGAAGTCTAGGAGGAAGATTACGTCTTTCCTGATGAAATTATAGCCCAGCACATGGCACAGTGGCTTTAGTAGATATTCAATAAACATTTGTTAAATAAAAGAAGGTAAGGAAAAGGAAGAAAGGAATGAAATATGTAGGGAAGGTGAAAAGGAGGGAGTGATCAAAGAAGGCAAGAAGGAACGTATACAACTGATGCGTGATTTCTCTGTTGAAACTGACAAGGGTACAATTGCATTATTTACCTTGTTCAATAAAATAAATCTGAAGATTTTCACAAACAATGTTGTGGAGTGACCATTCCATATTCTTATCTATCATAAATAACAGGGATGAAGTGAACATTTGAGGGAGAAGCTTGGTGATGAATTATTAGATAAATTATTTCAAGCAGTTTCTGTTCACTTTTCAAAAACAAAGAGATTGGATTAGAATCATCCATTCACATTGACATTCATCTATAAGTTATAGGTGACTCAGTAATTCTCTAACCCAAAGCCTTAATTGAAGATGCAGCTGTCTGGAAAGATTCTCCCCCTGCTACTTCCAAAATACCTCTTTTAAATTTGAATTGTGGAACATTTCTTCATTGGAAAAATAAGAGCTAACATTTATTCAGTGCTGACAATGTGGTGTGAACACCTATTCTAATCACAACCCCCCCCCCCCACACACACACAAAAATACAAATATCCTTTAATTTTTACTAGAACCCAAGATATGATAGATATTGTCGTATAGCCCAGTTTTACAGTTGAAGAAACTGAAGAATGGAGAGGTTAAGTAACCTGCTCAGTAGAAGCAGAATTCAAGTTCAGGCCAACTGACTCCAGAGGCTGTGCTTATATCTAATATGTCTCATTGCACTTTCTGCTTACATTTTAAGTCTTTATGTGCATGGTTTGTTTTTGCTTCTAGTACAGTGGTTCTCAATTGGGGGATTGTTAGCAAATCTGGAGATATTTTTGAGGTGCAGGAAATGTGGCAGAACATTCTACAATGCACAGGACAGTGTCCCACAACAAAGAATTATCTGGCCAGAGGTTGAGAAACCTTGTTGTGGAGTATTAGACACTAAAGGACAAGAATTATGCCTTACTTACATTTGTATAGCATTTGGAACAGAGTTGGCTGAAAATAAATATTTATCGATGAAAAACTTAAATTACCTAATCTGTTAAAAGGAAGGAGTTTTACTAAATAATCAATAAGGTACCACTGAACTCGAACCCAGCAAATTAATGTCTGTGTCCTGGAAATATTCCGTTTACCTATTGAGGCCAAGGTACCGGTTTTTCCTGCCTCTTAACTGTATGATGCTATGTTATGAAATTTTGGCCTTTCATGGAAAAAGAATTCAGATATACATGGGGTAGATTAAAAGCAAGAGAGTATAGGTGAGTATCATTAGAAAAAATGATAAGTAAGCATACAAAATACGATTTTTACTTAATGAATATGAGAAACAGATGGAAAGGTGATATTATTCACCTTAAGAATTTACCAGCTGCAAGGGAAGTATAATTTATACAAAATTTTGGAATGAATGAGTTTTATGCCTAACATCATTAGGCTAATGACACTACAAATCATAACAAAAAGATAAAATTTTAGTTTAACAAAGCTTATTATGAATTGTTCTTGTAAAATTCTTTGTGCTTATATGGCAACAGACACAGACGATGCTTTCTTAGACTACCTCAATCCGGGGCTCAAATTTTTTGGAGTCTAACTTCTCAACAGAGAACCCTTCCCCAGCTCAAAGACAATGGTATCTCCCCTCCCCTTTGTTGACCTTCTGCAGGTGAGGTGCCCTGCTTTGTCACTCCATGAGAAAACTAAAATAAAAGTGCTACATAAAGGATAATTTTGGCAAACTGATAGTGTCTCTCTTTCATGGGCTTTCAGAAAACAGGAGCTAAAATACACCTTTGAGCTAGCTCCATAAGGGAGAGAAAGTAGAAAAATGCTCTGACATAACAATCAGGTACCACCCGAGTTAATAGGAGTCAGGGTTCTTGGTAGCCTTCAGTGTCCTGCCAGGACACTTCATGAAACTGAGACTCTCGGGTTCAGAATGTCTTTCTTTTAAAAAATGTAACAGTAGTGTTATCTCAAAAGCCTTGTAGCCTGCTCCATTTTTATGGTATTTTGAATGGAATTCTTTCTGTTTTCCTGGAATCTGAGTATCAGGCTCAAACCTGTGGGCAAAGTGAGCTGGAAAGTCAGACATTCCACAAACAGAAAACAAATATCTCCAACCTATTATAACCCAGCCCCAGTGGAGATAAGCAAAATACAAAAAAACACCAGCAGAGAGAAGTTTCCTATGAAGTAATAATCACCACACACACACACAAATGCAAAAACAAAAACCCCATATTACTAGGAATTGAAGAGCTTGGGATTTTGATATACTAAGCTAAGATAATAAAATAATGTATTATGCCCTGTCGCTGAAATTCTGAAAATGCTGAGGGCAAAGTAGTCTCTGATCCTGTGGACTGATTGATCCTTCAAAGGACCCCGTGAGGCTGTCATGGGACTTACCTGGACAGCTTTTGCAGTAGCCACGAAACGAAACTCACTGAAGCACTTCTCTAAGGATCTATAACTCTCTAGTTACAAGGGAGAGTTTCACCTTCAAGTGTCACTGAAAACACAAATTAAATCCCAAGCCCAGGTGGTTGGCTTTTCTTTCAAACTCCCAACCACAGCATTTTTGTGGGAGTGTACCATTCAGAGAGATTCATTCGTTATATTTCACTGTGTTCAGGTCTGTGATTTTTTTTTTTTTTTTTTGGAATAGTGCTTTTTTCAGATTTTTTGATGGTAGCACTTTTATGAGAATTGTTAGCTGGGCATGGTGGCTCACACCTGTAATCCCAGCAGTTTGGGAGGCTGAGGTGTGAGAATCACTTGAGGTCAGGAGTTCGAGACCAGCCTGACCAACATGGTGAAACCCCGTTTCTACTAAACAGACCAAAATTATCTGAGCCTGGTGGTGGGCACTTGTAATCCCAGCTACTTGGGAGGCTGAGGCAAGAGAATCGCTGGAACCCAGGAGGCAGAGGTTGCAATGAGGTGATATCATGCCACTGCACTCCAGTCTGGGTGACAGAGGGAGACCCCATTTGAAAAAAAATAATTGTTGACTATTCCTAGGTCGGGACAAAAATTCAATGAAAAATGGCAATGTCAATAGACAATAATGCAGCTATGTAGGGTCACAATGTCTTTGATGTGTTTCTAATATCATTATTTTTATGACAATTTTTTTTTTGAGACAGTCTCCCTCTGTTGCCCATTCAGTGGCATGATCTCAGCTCACTGCAACCTCTGCCCTCAAGGTTCAAGTGATTGTCCTGCCTCAGCCTCCCAAATATCCCAGCTAATTTTTGTATTTTTAGTAGAGATGGGGCTTCACCATGTTGTCCAGGTTGGTCTTGAACTCCTGACCTCAAGTGATCTGCCCGCCTCGGTCTCCCAAAGTGCTGGGATTACAGGTGTGAGCCACCATGCCTGGCCAATTTTTATGATAATTATTAAATTTATTCCTAATGGTGCTTTTTTTTCTCAAGGATTCACATGACCTATTGTCTTTAATTATGATTCATTTTATAACCAGAAAATATCTCAAATAAGTTAATGACTCACCATCTTCACTGTCCCAGCCTTAGTACAAAATACACCATCTCCTACCCAGGCTACTGCAACAGACTCCGAAACCCTATGTCCACACTTTCTCTTGCAAACCTATTATGCTTGAGGCAGCTATCATGTTCGATTATCTGAGGCACTTGTTTTAAACTCTTTTTTTAAAGATGTTTATTTTCCTTAAGAATAAATCTAAATTTTTAAGATATGACTGACAACGTTTATCAAGACCTGCCCTTCTCTAGTGTCATGTTCCATCAACCCCTTATACATCCTCCACCATACCTACAGACTCAACTCAGCCACTGTGGCTATCTTTAAATTCTTACAATTCTCCAAATAGCCTTTGACACGCATTTGCCTCTATCTAGGATACCCTCCTCCCTGCTCTCTGGCAAACTCACACTTATCTTTCATGTTACAACTTACATGCAACTTCTTTTAAAAAAAAAAAAAAAAAAAAGGCTCCCTTAGCTAGGTCATCTAAACTGTCTGCACTTCATTATTATCTTCCAAAATACTTTGTATCCCAAGTGCCCCTCAGTGCTTGGTGCATTATAAATACACAGTAAATATTTGTTAAATAAGTTTAAAAAATGGTCTAATTTATAAATATGGGACATTTTTTTTAATAATGCCGATGGTAGAATTAATGCATTTTTGCACCAGCAGTATAGTGAAAGGTAAAATCTTTTAAATGATTTTTCAACTACCAGGTATTTTAGTCTTTCAGCTTAAAAAATATGATCACAAATTACAAGCTATCAAAGCAATTTCAAACAATCCGTTGGGGGACTTGTCTGCACAAAGCCTAACTCTTATGTTTGAGGCCTAGTGCCTCTCTGGACGGAAAAGGATGGAGTGTGTTGGGAAAAGTGTCTGATACTGTAGTGTGGCCATATGGGGCTGGTATGGGACTAGTTGGAGACTGAATGTGAGGAGGAAGAGTATGTTGGGCAGACCTGGCTGTACACAGACAGACACGGGGCCAGAAACTATGTGGAAGCCCAAGATTAAACATAAATATTGTAGCAGAGAATGCCTGTGTTGAGTAAACAAAGACAAAAGACTGGACAGTATTCAGCAGATCTGGTTTCCAAGAGTTAAATAAAAGAAGCAGGAGCATTAGTAGGAATGCAGGTCCTCTGCTATAGTCTTGCAACTAGCAGGACCAGCTTCAGACTCCAAGGAAGAAACCCTAAACTTTGGGCTATGGAGTTTTTGAGCACACATCCCTTTCCTGATGTGATCAGAAGTTGAGATCAATATTAGATCGTTTGGCAGAACTTTGGTTCTAGCCTAATTCCGTTGGCTCAGCATGCATGGTTGCAGCAGACTCAGCTCCTACTGTGCTATGATCAGTGGGCTGGAAATAAGCCTAGTGGATATAATTCACATGATATAGTGAATGGATAACTGAATTCATCAGTTCAGAATTCTTCCAGGATTGAGTGTTTTAAACTTGACTATAGATGGTACCCATGGCACTTTATGAGTGGCTAATCTGCAAGGAATCACTCTTAAACAAAGTACTCCTTCCCTATCAAGTCTTGCCCATCAGTAGCCATGTTTTTTTCCCTTGTTCCCTGACACACAATCAGACTTTGTTTCCCAGGCTCCTTGAGGTTAGTTGTGGCCACATTATTAAGTTTTGGCCAAAAGAATGTGGGTAATGGAATGTAGATACCATTTCTAGATCTGATTTCCACAAATTCCTGGGCATCCTTTCATCTTTTCCGATATCTGTTGACTGTAGGAGATCTGTGGAATATGCTAAGGCCTTAAAAGGTACAGGAGCCATACAGTTGAAGAATCCCGGCCTTGAAATGACTATACAAAGCTAAGCTCCTTGCTAATACACATTAGATTTGGTATGAGCAAGAAATAAACCTGTGATTTGTTAAATCACTGAGATTTGAGGGATTGTCTATATAGCAGCTAATGTTGCATACTCTGAATAATAAGTGTGTAAAGTAAGAGGCTGGTAGTTGGCGATAAGTAGACAGCTAAATAGCACATAAAATGCATGAAAGATCAAGACCCACTTGGCAGATGGACAGATTCTACTGAACAAAAAAGTACTACGTCAATGGGTTATTTTTGAGCTTTTTTTCACTAAATTATAAAATTAGGGATATATATTTTGCCATTGAAACTCTACTTACTGTATCCTGGTCTATTTAATGGAATTGCATGTTAAAACACCCCTTTCCTTTTCTTTTTCCTTTCCCCTCTACCTTGCCAAATATTTTACACATCCCAAAGTCAGTCAACATTAACATTTGCAAATGCTCCTGAGTGAGTATGTTCGACTAACATTGATGAAGCTCTTACTCTGTGCTGTCACTGCTAAGTGCTGAGGTTGAAAACGCAGTAAGACTTGTCTTTCTTTAAGGCATTGAGAACCTAGTGTAGGATACAGCTGTTTAAATAACACGAATGCTGTGTGCTGTAATGGAGATGCATACAAAACAACAAAAAAGAATAGCCATCTAGTTAATATCAATTACATCATTAATTTTTTTAACATAGAACTTACCATTTTGTATTTATGTTTGCTTTGTTTATTTTATTTTCTCTGACCTTTTCCATTCCGTATCCTTGGTGTCTAGAGCATTGCCTGGTGATACTCAATAAATATTTGTTGAATAAATAAATGAAACTAGGTCAGTGAACTCTGTTCTTATTCATCTGACAGAGGAGATCTAACATCAGGGTAGGAATTTGGACTTTATCCTGTAAATGGTGGGCTTTCAAAAGAGTTGTAATTCAGGCAGTGATATGGTAAAAGTTGTATTTTGAAAATTTACTCTGAGATCTGAAAGGAAGATAGATTGCAGGCAGTCAAGCTGTAGGCATGATAATTAGTTAGAGAATGATAATGATAGATTCAAAAGAAGACTAAACAATGAAAATATCAGTGAGAAGAGAGAGAAGTGTAAACTAATGAGAGTGACTGAGACATTTTTAAAAAATGACAGGGCTAGAGGATCTATTGGATATTGTGAATAATGTTGGGGAAAGGAGGTAAATGAACCCCAGATTTTTTGCTTGGATAATTATAGAGACAGAAATTCTGTTCAACAAATATTTTGGAGAAAACAAAATAATCAGTCCAACTTGAAGAGTTTGGGCTAAACGTAATGGTAGAACTTGTAGTTTGAGTCGGCAAGAGGCAGGAAAATATATGGACTTGGAACTGAGAAACTAGATAAGAACTAGAGATAAAAATGTGTGAATCATCTAACCATAGGTGGTAGTGAAGGATGAGGCAAGGATAAGATCAGCCAGAAAGGGTAAGAATCTAGACCAGAGAAAGGCAACAAGTCAAAATCACTGAGGTGCCTTTTAAAATTAGACAAAATCTCCCACCTCCAACTTAGTTTTGGAAATGTATGAGCTTCTGTTGCTGTTGCATACTAGGGCCTTCAGTGTGCCCGGTTTGAAATACACTTGAGAACCACTGGGCTGAAAATGATACGTGGAGACCAAGAAGAGAACCCTGGCAAAAAAGAAAACAGTGTTAAGAGTTAGCACAGAAAGAGGGGCTCAGGAAGAAGATTGGTACCACTGCGAAATGTAGGAAAATACGCACAAGCAAAACAAAAACCAGAGAAATGTCCTGAAAACTGTGGATATTGAAAGTTTCAAGAAACAATAGTGATCGACAATGTTAACTACTGGTACATCAGGCAACGCAAACACTTCAAGATCCCTATTACATTTGACAATTGGCAGGCTATTTATGATCTTGGTGACAGCATCCAGACTTTATGGTGAACTTATGAGTGAACAGAAAGTGAGGAGCTAGGAAAAACAAATGTTTTTAACTCTTTTTGAAAGGTTGAACTGTGGAAAATGTTAGTGATAAGGCAGTGAAGATCCAAGCATGTTGAAAGTATTGTTTTGTCCGATTTATTTCAGGTGAGGCTGAAAGAGATGAAGTTCAGAGGAAATAAATTATTTTTAAGATCCATGGGAAAGGGTGATCAGGGATAAGACTGGAGAGTCAAGCCACAGGATCATGGCCCCACGCACATAAAGGCTCACCAAAACATCTGGGAACACAAGGATTTTAAAATAGATGTTGAAGAGATCACATTTTTATTTAAGACAAACTACTCTGAAGTATTATGGCGATTGAATTAACTAAAGACAAATTAATGAGAGAAAACTAGCTATAATGCTGTTGTAGTAATATCAGTGAAAAGCAATGAACTACGTCAGTTGTGCTAGAGAAGAAGGGTGGCAACTGAAATGAGCAAATACTTGGGAATGAAAATTAAGATGAACTATCGATGGACTGGAGTTAGAAAATGATGGAGAGAGATATGGTTAGAGAGTTCCCAGGTTTCTAACTTGAGTGATAGGGTTGATATGTTACTGTTAATGAAAATAAGAAATTATGGAGGAGAAGTCCAACTGGAGGAAAGATCATTGAATCAGGGTGAGCTATGTTGACATTGTGGTTCAAAACATCTTTGCAAGTGGATATTCGAGTAGATATGTGGTAGGAGCTCAATAGAGAGTGCTGGAATAGTTACGTATATTGGAGATTGCTTGATAAATTGTCCTGCAATAAATCAGGGCCGCAGATAAGATACATCTAGAATGAAAAGAAAAGCAGACATTGGATCACACATATGGGAAATTTATTTGAAGGCCAGTCAAAGGAAGAGGTATCTATAAAGAAGACTGGAATACTATGATCAGAGACGAAGGAAAAAAAAAAAAACTAGGAGATATAAGAACCACAGAGTTTAAGACTCAGTGTGCCTGACAGTCAGTTGGCAGCCAATGAGTGTTAAGTTCACTTCATTTGGTGACATAAAGTGGGACTGAAAAGGACCAATACGACCAAGAAGATCAAGTTAGAGATGAGTTCAGAAATGTCCATTTGGCACAATTGATTACTGGGTATCTTACTGATTAAGTTTTTAAAGTCGTGATCCAGATGGAAGTAAAATTTAGTGGGGTTCAGGTAGAAAGGATTGTGTGGAAAATTCAAGACAAAATGTGTCAGTCTTTTTGGACATTGTCTAAGGTACTATTACTCCTGCAATATTTCAAAAGACTGATAGTAAATATTTAGGACTTAGCATATTCTTAATAATACTCATATCATGTCTTCTACATTTCTCTAAAGACTGTTTCATAAGGAGGTTAGTGGAAAGTGGAACAGATTCTAACACAAGTCTAGCATGATGGTTTCATGTCATTGTGCTTTATCGCAAACTGATCATCGCCAGATCACTTTGGAGATGTGTCTGAATATATTTTATCAAAGAATGATAGCTACCATTTATAGAGGACTTACGCTTTGCCACACATCATAGTCAGTATTTTAAATAGAGTATCTATTTCATTTAATTATCACATCACTTAACCAGTGAATACTAATATTATTCTTGTATTATAATTGATGAAAGTGGATGCAGAAAAATAATTGCCCACTGGGGCCCATCTAAATAGTAAAGAGGTTTTGCCAAGAAGTCTGATAATTGCACCTGTGATCTTACTCATGGTACCTCACTTTCTTTTGCAATTTGCATATTCATTTTTTTCTTTTTCTTTTCTACAAGCAGCATGTTATAAGAGGCAGTTTTAAAATTTAGCACAAAGGAAGCGCTTTGCAATCAATATTTTTTTCATGAAACAAAAAATAGTCAAGTTAGGAAGAGAAATAAAATGTGCTGCTCCTGCACCTTTAATTTTAGTACTCAGTACAAGACAATCAAGAAGAATCAAGCAACTTTTTTTGCCAAGACAAGGTAAGATTCCAAGAATCTTTTGTATTGTGGCTGGCAAAATTTGTTTGTGCATCCATTGTGAACATTTGTGGTCAGAATTTTTGAAAGCAGGTAATTTTATGTACCAGGGCTGATCTCTAGTTGTTTAGATTAGTAATTTTTCCAAAATAAAATTATATCAATCTATGCAAGCAACTACAGCTTATTTGAAATGATATAGCAGTCTTTATGGCAGTTTTAGCTTAAGTTCCAAAATTCCATTCTTCCTTTTCCTAAGATGACATTGTTTAATATTTCGACATGATTATTGAATAGGAAGGGGTTTATCAGGAGACTGTGCCTCTCAGTATTCACTGAAAAATATTTAAATAGCATCTTCTAAATATTTATCACTCAGTTGTAGTGATAGCAGTCAAATAATTAGACAAGACTAGAGTAATCCCACTGATACACATTTCACAGTTCCACATAGTTACCTTCAGGCATTTTATAAAATTCCACTGCTCAGTTGATTGCTAATCCTGATAAATCCTTTGTGGGAAACAAAAATAAATAAATAAGAAAAGAGGAAGAAGAAAAAGGGGGAATTAAAATGTCCTTGAAAAGCGTAGGTTTTTATTCTTTGTCTCGCCAGTTGCTACTTCACTCCATTTGCTCTATCTATCTATCTATCTATCTATCTATCTATCTATCTATCTATCTATCTATCTATCCATCCATCCATCCATTAATATCATCTATGTATCAAATGCTTCCAAATACAAATATACATGGCACAGTCAGAGAAAGCAGAAAGTTTAAAGGTTGAGTGTGATTATAGACATATCTATCTATTTAGAAGCAAAATGGAATCAGAATCATTACAACTTTCACTGTGTAGTGGAATTGATTAGTTGCAGACGGTTTATGACAGATTCAAGTGAAGGTGGCAAGTTTCCATCAGTCACTACCTCCGTCAGCTACAGCGGACAGGCTCCACTGTGTTTCCAGGAATGGAGCTGCTACTGATTGCTCACACTCCTGAATATGGAGTCACAACCATCATCTCACATCCTAGAGTCAATATTAAGAGAGTACTAGACATTCTTGTTCCTGAAAGGGCTACTAGAATTTCCAGGCCAGAGACAAAATGTGCTTACTTAATCTTTCTAGGCTTGATTGATTTATTCCTCTTCCAGAAAGCCTCTCCTTGTTTCCTGTAGCAGGGACAATCCTGAGTGGTTCTTGAAGTCCTTTACATTTTCTTTCTCGGCACACGAGAGGACTATGTTCTGCAGTCTGACTGCCTTAGAGAAACTGAATTCTGGCCAATAAGATGTGTTGGGAAGGTAGATTAATTTTTTTTAAAACAGAGTCTTACTCTGTTGCCCAGACTGGAGTGCAGTGGTACGATCTTGGCTCACTGCAACCTCTGCCTCCCAGGTTCAAGTGATTCTCCTGCCTCAGCGTCCTGAGTAGCTGGGATTACAGATGTCTGCCACCATGCCCAGCTAATTTTGTATTTTTAGTAGAGATGAGGTTTCACCATGTTGGCCAGGCTGGTCTCAAACTCCTGACCTCAGATGACCTACCCACCTCTGCCTCTCAAAGTGCTGGGATTACAGGTGTGAGCCACCATGTCTGGCCAATAAATTCTTTTACATCACAAACTGTTAAGTAAAATATTCCTTTTTATCTTAAATAAAATCCTAAGATCTTTGATAAAAATAAGAATATGCTGTTTCTTGGCCTATTATTATTTTTAAAAAGAGATAGTTGGCCCAATTGGTGAGTCAAGGTGTTTTTAGCCTTTTAAAAATAAGGATATATTTATAGTAACTTATTTCATATTTTTTCTACTAAAATGATATTTCAAACCCAAAGATACAAATTGTATTCTCAAAGCTTTTTTTTTTTTTTTTTTTTTTTTTTTAAATGATGTCCTAAGGATGGCAACAAAAGAAATTGGGCACTACTAGAGAGGAGAGAGTAGGATGGGGACAAAGGTTGAAAAACTAACCATTGGGTGCTATGCTCAGGGTGATGGGATTAATCGTGCCTAAAACCTCAGCATTATGTAATATATTCAGATAACAAACCTGCGCATGTACCACTTGAATCTAAAATAAAAGTAAAATTATTTAAAAAAAAAAAAGATGCTGGAATAATATGAAAGATACAGAACACTGAATTGGGACAGAAGACCAGAGCATGAATGTTACTTAAGTCCAAAATAAAGAAAAGGTTCTCTTGTGTTGTTTTGCTTAGACAAATGGAGCACTAGAGAAAAAAGGATCATGGCAATTAAAGAGACCCCAAAGAGCAGATGGAAGCTGAATTTTACCATAAGTCAATCAGCTGGGCCTAGGTTGACCTAAGAGCTCATTAAACTCCTTTTCTGGGGTCAGCTTATGGAAGGCCAATCGTGTGGCCACCATTCCCTTCGAGAGCCCATCACGCAGCATTTCGTTGGCCTGATGTTGTGTTGCAGAGGCATGTTGGAGGGTGACTGGTGGCAAAATGCAGTATGTAGATGATTAACAATTGTTTGCCATGGACTGGCCTCCTGTTGAAGGTGGTTAAGGGATAGGCATACGTGAAACATGGTCAAAAGCTTCCACCAAACTTCTTTTAGTTTCTCTTTTCTCAGCCTCACCTAATGTATAACATTTTGAAGTTTCCTTTGTGAAAAATAAAAATGAATTAGCAGTAGAAATATCATGAACAGTATTTGGTGAAAGTTCTAAATGTGGTTAGGAATAATTTAATTCAAATAGTAAATATCCTGGTCTTACATTTCTTCTTCCTTATTCTGAACAACAACAACAACAAAAACCCTCAACTTTCTTTTGGGAACCCATTCTTCTCATATTTTTAGTCAGTTATTGGCTGGGATAGCAGTGATGACCAGGGTGGGGCATAGCACCCAGGCTTGGCCAATGAGAACTCCCAATCCCCCTTATAGTAAGTGCCTCATGTCTCCCACATGGTTCTAATCATAGTGAATCTGTGTTTCTGTGCTGTATGTACTGGGAATAGATGCTCTCTTATTCTGTTGGACTTAAATTTGAGAGAATGAATACAGAAAGCTACTGCTAGCTTCTTCCCATTATGTGTAGCCTAAAGAGGAAGACAACACCCAGAGATGGGTAGAGACAAGCTGGAATAAGGGAGGAGACCACCCCTCATATTGTCTGATGCCCAATTTTGCCTCCAAAGAAAGAAGATGTAAAAAAGCAGAAATGAAATCCACAGGCAGACAGCCCGGCACTTGGTAGTTAAAGATCGACCCCTGACCTAACCAGTTATGTTATCTATAGATTCCAGACATTGTATGGAAAAGCACTGTGAAAATCCCTGTGCTGTTCTGTTCCAATCTGATTACTGGTGCATGCAGCCCCCAGTCACATACCCCCTGCTTGCTCAATTGATCACAACCCTCTCATGATGACCCCCTTAGAGTTGTGAGCGCTTAAAAGGGACAAGAATTGCTCATGCAGGGAGCTCAGCTCTTGAGACAGGAGTCTTGCCGATGCTCCCGGCCAAATAAACCTCTTCCTTCTTTAACTGCGTGTCTGAGGCGTTTTGTCCTGCTACAAAACCAAAAGAAAGAGAGAAAACTAGTCTTAATTGGCATCATTTTAACACAGGGATTTCTCAACCATATGTGCCAATACATTATCTTTTTCTCTCAGTTTGAGATTTTCTTGCAAGTGATTGAATAAATAGCTGAATAAATAGTGTATATCTCTCATTTTGACAAAATAACTATAGTACTGTACTGAAGTTTTTCTTGACATTCTAACAGTATGTATTTGGGAAATTTATCAGGAATGTTTTTATTAGGTGCGTTTGAAGGAAGAAATTAAGTAAAACAAGTAAATACTTCTTTGGAGTGCCAGTTTAGGTATATATTAAATTTTGGTATGTATTCTCACCAAAATACATATCAACAGGTATGTCAGTACATACCCGAGGGAAAATTTCATAGTTTTTCCTGTTTTAAAAATAAATATTTGGCTGGTCAAAGGGAAACTGAATAAAAGAATTAG
Source organism: Mandrillus leucophaeus (assembly GCF_000951045.1). NCBI lineage: Eukaryota > Metazoa > Chordata > Mammalia > Primates > Cercopithecidae > Mandrillus > Mandrillus leucophaeus. The sequence goes on from NW_012102887.1 coordinate 2,976,530, forward strand.
AAGGCCCAGCACAGTGGCTCATGCCTGTAATCCCAGCACTTTGGGAGGCTGAGGTGGGTGTATCACCTGAGGTCAGGAGTTCAAGACCAGACTGGCCAACATGGTGAAAACCTGTCTCTACTAAAAATACAAAAATTAGCCAGGTGTGGTGGCACACACTCATAATCCTAGCTATGGGGGAGGCTGAGGCATGAGAATTGCTTGAACCCAGGAACCCAGGAGGTGGAGGTTGCAGTAAGTCAAGATCATGCCACTACACTCCATGCTGGGCAACAGAGGGAGACCCCATCTCAAAAAAACAAAAAAAGAATTAGAATAAATCACCATGTATTGTTCCAGAGAGCTGTTGAAGTCATCATTCCTAGGAGAATAGACAGACGGTATTCCAAGATTTGATTCATGGCAATCATATTTAGTCACAGCTTAATGGTCCATAAATATATGTGCTGTTATCAGTGGAACTGTTCCAGAAAACAGACATAATCTTAAACTTTCTTTGTAAAGGATCAGCTAGTAAACATGTTAGGCTTTGCAGGTCCTACAGTCTTTGTTGTAACTCTTCAACTCTGCCACTGTTTTGTGGATGCAGCAATAGGCAATATGCAAATGATTGACCATGACTGTGTTCTAAAAACACTTTATTTATGGACACTGAGAGCTTAATCTCATGTTTCCTGTCTTTCATGAAGTGCTATTTTCTTTTAAATTTCTGTTGATTTTTTCAATCACATGAAAATATAGAAAACATTCTTAGCTCTCACTAAAACAGGTGGTCAGCCCTTTTGGCTGATTTGGCCCAAGTGCTGTAATTTGCCCACTCCCCATATCTTAGAGGCAAGTCCAGCCTTCCGTGGTCCTCAGTCTCTCAGTAAACCAAAAAGTTATTTTCCCATATCTAACTTTTACTTTTTGGTAATCAGTGAATCATTTGAAAATGGTTTATTTATAATATTAAAATTCAGCTTTAGTTTTCAATTCTACGTATTTGATCACTCAAAAAGAGGTGTTCTTGTTTTCTTTTTAAATATTACCACAAGAAATGAGAAGTATAAATTGATACTTTTGTGTGTGTGTGTGAGACAGAGTCTCTCCCTATCGCCCAGGCTGGAGGGCAATGGTGCAATCTCAGCTCACTGCAACCTCTGCCTCCCAGGTTCAAATCATTCTCCTGCCTCTGCCTCCCAAGTAGCTTGGATTACAGGTACCTGCCACCACGCCCAGCTAATTTTTGTATTTTTAGTAGACATGGGGTTTCACCATGTTGGTCAGACTGGTCTCGAACTCCTGACCTCAGGTGATCCACCTGCCTCAGCCTCCCGAAGTGCTGGGATTACAGGAATGAGCCACCACACCCAGCCTGATAAATTTTTAAATTGGAAAAAAAATTATTTAATAATAGAATCATACTAGAGGATGGGTACCAAGAATTCTCTATTGTTTTTCAATGTTTTAGGAATATGCATAAGGAAAAGAATTTACCCAAATATTGAAAGATGTACAAAGATATGAGAGATGTCAAGAGGATATTAATTACTAATGTTAGTTGATATGTATTTGAGAAAGGCACAAAACAATGGATTTTTTTTTTTTTACGTGAGTTCAAAAGTGGAGTATAATTTTAGCAAGTGTTTGTCTGATTGACAAGGGGCTATTTTGTTGATGGTAGCTTATTTTATTATGACATCAAGAAAATATAGATTAGTGGCATGTTTTGAACAGCATAATCCGCCTTAAATAGGATCGTTGGGAATAGGTTTACCAACAGAATTTCTCAAATAGACTTTTCTGTCTCCCGTCTTTCAGCGGGTAGAGAAGGGACTATGTTACAAACTTTAACCTCTAAAGCAATAACTGCAGTGATAAACAAGGGTAGAGTTTAAATTTCAAAAGATTTACTGCTTGGAAAAAAAAAAGAAACAAAATGAAAACACATCGCTTTTGAAGCTGACAAACAGAAATATCTCCTCCCTAAGTTAAATTTACCTTTGGGTTTAAAAACAGAAAATGTCAGGCAAAGCACAACTGAACTTCCAATCAAAGAAGCTATTGTTTTACAAGCTGGGAAGCCTGCATGCTTGACATTCCTCGCTAAAATACACAAGACCCTTGAGACACCTTTTTGCTGCTTCCAACCTTGCATGAATTTTAAATAAAACTGAAATCTCTTTAAAGCACAGGCTTAGGATATTTACATGTAAACAGATAACATTCCGAGATTTATGTCCTGTAGATGCAGGTAAGATTGGAAATAAGATTTTTATTTACATTTATGCTAGAAATGATAAGAAATGGACCATCATATTTTCCCAGACTAGAAGTTACCTACAATTCCAAAAAGATAAAGAGAAATATGATGTATTGTTAACTTCAGAAAAAGATAGATTTGTTTAAGTTCCTTATAGATTCTGGATATTAGACATTTGTCAGATGCATAGTTTGCAAATATTTTCTCCCATTCTATAGGTTGTCTGTTTACTCTGTTGATAGTTTCTTTTGTTGTACAGAAGACCTTTCATTTAATTGGGTCCCATTTGTCTTTTTTTTTGTTTGTTTCTGTTGCAATTGCTTTTGGAGACTTTCTCATGAAATCTTTGCCAAGGTCTATGTCCAGAATGGTATTTCCTAGGTTTTCCTCTAGGGTTGGTATTGTTTTCGTTTTTATATTTAAGTATTTAATACATCTTGGATTGATTTTTGCATATAGTGAAAGGAAGGGGTACAGTTTTAATCTTCTGCATGTGACTAGCCAGTTATCCAGCATTATTTATGTTTTGTTTAATTTAATTTAACTTAATTTAGGAGAGCTAAGTAATTAAACATGAGGCCAAAGTACGTAAGAAAGTGGCAGTCTTTTATTGCAAATATGCACACACTCTCGGACGAGGTTCTCTGGTCCTCAGGTGTGGGGGGCCAGGGAAGTCATGCCGGTGCCCTCGGGTGAGGTTCTCCGGTCCACAAATGCGGGGGCCGAAGAAGTCACGCCGGCTCCTGCCGGCGGCGGACTTTTATGCATTGGTACTGGAAGGGGGAGGGCAGTGGGCATGATAAGGGCGTGATAGGGGTGTCTCCGTAGGCGTGGCCGGGTAAGTTTCGATCTCTTCGGATTGACATCACCTGGCGCATGCTCGGTTGATCTGCATCTTCCTGGGGCAGGCTGCATTTTCCTGCACACGGGAATGTTGGTGGGGAAGAACCCGGAAGCAACATGGATTGTGCCTTCTTGTTCACCTTCCTCCATCTTTTCTCCCTCACCTAAACAATTTATTGAATAGGGAGTCTTTTCCCTATCGCTTGCTATTGCTGACTTCGTCAAAGATCAGATGGTTGTAGGTGTGCAGTTTTATTTCTGGGTTCTCTAACCCATTTCATTGGTCTATGTGTCTGTTTCTGTATTAGTACCATGCTGTTTTGATTACTGCAGCCTTGTATTATAGTTTAAAGTCAGGTAGTGTGATGCCTTCCACTTCGATCTTTTTGCTTATAATTGCTTTGGCTATTCGGGCTCTTTTTAGGTTCCATATGAATTTTAGATTAGATTTTTCTAACTCTGTAAAAAATGATGTTAGTAGTTTGATAGGAATAACATTGAATCTGTACATCATTTTGGGCAATATGACTATTTTAACACTATTGATTCTTCCTATCCATAAGCGTGGACTGTTCTTCCATCTGTTTGTGTCATCTATGATTTCTTTCAGCAGCATTTTGTAATTCTCATTGTAGGGATCTCTTACCTTGCTGATTAGCTGAATTCCTAGGTATTATATTCTTTTTGTAGCTATTGTGAATGGGATTACATTCTTGATTTGACTCTCAGCTTGGACATTTTTGCTGCATAGAAATATTACGATCTTTTACGTTGATTTTGTGTCCTGAAACTTTACTGAAGTTTATCAGTCTGCAGGAGCCTTTGAGCAGAGACTATGGGGTTTTCTAGGTATGGAATCATATCATATGTGAAGAGAGATAGTTTGGCTTCCTCTCTTCCTATCTGGATTAATTTTGTTTCTTTCTCTTTCCTGATTACCCTGACTAGGACTTTCAGTACTATGTTAAGTAGGAGTGGTGACAGTGGATATTCTTATTCTTGTTCCAGTGCTCAAGGAGAATGCTTCCAGCTTTTGCCTGTTCAGTATGATGTTGGCTGTGCATTTGTCATAGACAGCTCTTATTATTCTGAAGTATGTTCCTTCAATGCCCAGTCGGTTGAAGGTTTTTAACATGAAGGGATGTTGAATTTTATTAAAAGCCTTTTCTCAGAGAACTTAAAGCAGAATAACCATTCAATCCAGCAATCCCATTACCCAAAGGAATGTAAATTGTTCTACCAAAAAGACACATGCACTCATATGTCCATCACAGCACTATTCACAGTAACAAAGACATGGAATCAACCAAGATGCCCAACAACAGTGAACTGGGTAAAGAAAATGTGGTTCACAGCCATTAAAAAAGAGGAAAATCAGTCTTTTGCAGCAACATGGATGCAGCCAGAAGCCATTATCCTAAGCGAATTATCGCTGGAACGGAAAACCAATGAATGTTCTCACTTATAAGTAAAAGCTAAACATTGAGTGCACATAGACACAAAGAGAGGAATGAGAGACACCAGGGTCTATTTCAGGGTAGAGGCTAAGGAGAGTGTGAGGATCAAAAAACTACCTATCAGTTACTATGTTCACAACCAGAGTGATGAAATAATTTGTACACCAAACCTCAGCTACATGCAATTTACCCATGTAACAAATCTATACATGTACCCCATGAGCCAAAAAGTTGAAAAGAAAAAAATGAATTATATAAAAATGGAATATGGCCATTGTTAATAAGTGGTACTGCAAAAAGCAATCGAAATTAGAAAGGAATCAATGTGGACTGTGCATTTAGATATAACATAGCTGAAGCAATGGGTTTGAGCCAGACTAGATGGGTAGGTAGGGCTTATATTGCAAGGGAATGAAATGGGGAGACTTTCTGGACAAGAACAAACCTGGGAATGAATACTAGGAACTGACTGGGGATCTGGGATAAAGCAAATTAAACACAGAAGAAGTTTTGTACAGCTGAGAAAAAAGACAAAAATCAGTATAAGATTTATTCTGAACGTATAGGATTCGTGCAGTGTAACCATAATGCCACTTAATTTTGTATTCTGTCTCTTTAAAATTCACTGGAGGGATTACTTTCTCTGCCTGAGCTGTATCTTGGGGTATGAGATGACTATGCAAATAAGTACCATGGATTCTTAAGTCACCAAACAGAATCTTCCTTCAGAAATTAGAATATCCAAATGCATTTAATATGCAAAACTCCAAACTTGATTAAAGTAAAATTTTCTCACCTCCTCCAGTTGGAGCCTGCCTCAAATAGGAAGCCAGGAATGGAGATGTAGTCCTCATTACCTCCATCTCTCTCTCCCCATCGTAATGAAACTGGGTTCTGATCCACCCTAGCAGCAGGAGTGTGGTGGGAACTAAGGGCAAAAATAAAGGTGAAAGGAAGGTGTCCCTTGACCAGCATTGCTGTATGATGGTATTGCACTCTCTGGGTCTGGCAAGTGTTTCAAGCTGTCTCTTGCTTTGTAAATGTCTACCTGGTTTATGCAGAGGTTTCTATGGAAAAAAAAGTGACTGTGCTGCAATGATGCAGGCCACACCTTCCATTCATCCCTCGTGACTGCCCACCCCTCACAGACTGTCTCTGTTGAATCTCATTACACATCTAGTTGTTCGTGACCTAGGATATTTATTCTGGGGTGAACGTGTGGTGGGATTGCTGCTCACCAGTAACTCAGAGATTACTATAAGAGAAGTAAAATCTAGTTCTTAACCTTTCTCTCCTGAGCCAAGGTTTCTACAGACTGATAGGAGGCCTAGGAAGGGTCTTAGGTCTATTTTGAGCCTCCATCCTTGACTAAGTTATATATTGGGACATATTTAAAAACATAGTATGTCACAATATTTGACATATTTAAAAACACATCTTAAGGCGATTTTAAATGTCATTGTTTTTAGATGCCAGTGTTGCATCTAGACTTTGGTAGTAGGTAAAACCATCTTTGAAACTGACTGGGTTCATCAGAGTGATCTGAATGTGTCTGTACCTGTGTACTGAGATCACACACACCCAAACACTGAAGGAATGACAGGAGTGACTTTGCCTAATGAATACAAATTTAGAGTAGGACAAACATTCTTAAGCTTTTTGTGCTATGGACTTTGCAGTATGGTAAAGCCTATAGACCTTTCTGAGAAAAAAAAAATGTTTTTTAAATGCATAAAAGAAAATGCAAACGATCCCAATGGAAATAAATTATATTGAAGTATAGTTATAAAATAATTAAAAAGTGATATAGTAATGTCTGTTTCTCTTTTTTTCTTCTTTTTGTTTTGCCTTCACTTGGCATGAACAAAATGTGTTTCTATATTATATAATAAGAGTTAGTGTCAGGGCTAAGAACATTATATTTTTGAAGTATTGGTCCATGAAAATGGTATTCCGTATTATCTGCTACAATTGAAATGTGATATGTGATATGACATACATGATTTCCATTGGTGACACAGTTAGAGGTGTTGCAAATACGGTTGCAGTTTGTTTCATAAATTCCTAGTTAAGTAAAGTGCCAAATGTTAGAGAACAGGGAAAACAAAGGTTTCTGAATTCCATCCTGGATAGAAAGCAATCTGCTTGCATATTGTCACTACCTGTTGCAGTGAAATATTGCTAGTCATTCCACTGAGAAGGTTTAGTCCATAGAATTTAATGAAAGATTTACCCTTTGCTTGAATCTTCTGTCTATTGATTCCTCCCATCCCTTCTTTTCTCCTGGTAGATTGTCACAGTCTGTTTACAATGCTCAGTTCGGCCTGACTTCCCTCATCAGCAAGGCGTGGTCCCTAGCTATTGAAAAATATTACCATTTCCCAGGACAGCAGTTTTCTCTTTTATTTCTCTTAGATCTTTCCTGTGCATTGGGCCACTTATCCACACTGGATATGACTTTTGAAAGAACAGGAAGGGACCTATCAGGACCAACAGTTTTCCTTTTGCCTAATAAGATAATGATGGCACCAAAAATAAAATCCCTCCCTTCCCTCTGGAAATGCAGGCCTCCTGATGGGATTTCTACTTTGCCTCTTCAGCAGTGTGAAATGACCCAGGGAAAGACTTAATAAGTAGATGTCAGCCCCAGTGTAAGCAGAAAAAAAAATGATGAATGGACCACTAGGCAACCCTATCCCAGCACAGTTTGGCCGTGGACTTTGCATTAGATTCTATAGTTTTTCTGTCTTAAATATCGTCAGGGATTCTCAAGTAGTTTCAGCCTGAGGCTATTACTCCTAATAATTGAGACTGATGAAAGGTCATGGTATTTTTACAGCTTAGCTGTGGCACGCTATATATCACTTTGCTTCTGTCAAAGAAAATATTATACACTTCGTTGGCAAAAGGTTTGATCCTGAGTTTTTCCTCTGCACGTTGTCTACAAGGTATTTGCTTGGGTTTACCTATAAATTTTATATTTAAAATGTTCCAGAAAATTGCCTGGTGCCAGAATGAGATCATTCAGGTAGAAAGCAAATGTTTCAGGATCATTAGGAAATTAATTACATGAAGTGATTGACACGTTGCAACTAGAGAGGAAGTGTTTCATACAGCCGTGCTTGCTTGAACACAACACTACAGATCCCTTGTGAAAAGCTGCTTATTGTTCTAAAATAGGAAAAGTGACTTAGGAGGAAAATCAACAGTGTTAGAAAATTATCTAGTCAGGCAGTTTCAGGTCTGTGGTGATTAATTTTCTTTTCCTGGTTATGCCTAGTTATTGGTGGTTTCTGAGCGTCTATATAAAGGCTGGCACCCCAGCCATAAGTGCCTTGGAAGTTTTTTTTTTTTAATCAGCAAAATGTTTTATTATTTGGCAGTGGGGGCATGAGGGGTGTACAAATGGAGGTGTCTAGTAATAAAAAGAACAAGTTATTTATGATAAAAGAAATAGCACATATTAAAACCCAGAAAATCTGTCTGAAGTATTCAGAGGAAAATTCATAGTGTCAAATTCTGTATAAGTTGAATAACCCATACAGAAAAATAGAGAACATGTAAAGTAAGCCTGTAACCAAAGAATCCTCTCAAAGTCTTAAGGAGGACAAAACAAAGCACCAATAAAAAGTGAAAATAAGTATAGTTTTTAAAAAAAGATATACTTGGTTTAATATATCTTAAATTATTTACTTATGAAAAATTTTGCAAATATGATACATTTCAGTTTGTGAGAAAGGTTATAAGTAGAAAAAAAATCTAAATAACCGGACATAGAATGCTATAAAAGTTTCTAGTACCTGCTATAATGGTGAATTTGAATGGACCGCACACTTTATTCTTCTGAATAAATCCTAGAGAGACTACAGAAACTCAAGGAAAGCATAGGTAAAGGAAAATAACAATAATTAAGACAATAAAACAAGTTGAGATTGAAGACTACCAGGAAGCAGTCTCTGTGTGGAGAGGGCTGTGGTGTGTCTGCAGCACGGGCACAGGATAATAGGAGGTAGATAAAGGTGAGTAGTTTGGGGGAAAGTTGTTTAGTTTTGTTTTTCCCTTTCTATGTCACCTTGGCATAATCAGTTTCTTTGCCATGAAACATATAGGACAGCCCAGGCCACGGAAGCTATCAAACGGTAGGTTTGCAGATGACAGTGCATCTGGACTGCTGCTGCTCTCCGGCCTTCGTTTTTCATGTCCTCTTCCTCCAATGCCCCCAGACTGCGTTTATAAACTAAACAGGAAATTGCTATTCAAAGTAGTTTAAAAATGAATCTTTGACTAGGAGACTTATGTAGTGGTTAACATGATTCTGTGGGGCCTGGGTTTCTCTGCCCTGGGGCACGTCCCTTCCCCCCTTTATAAAGACAATGGAGAGACACAGGAAAGGGCCTAGCCTTTGGGTCTACCCCAAAACATGTTATCAGGAATACCAAAATTAATAGACACCTGTGGAGTACAATCATTAAACAGACAAATATTCAGATGTATGTACATATGTGTGTGTGTGTGTGTGTGTGTGTGTGTGTGTGTATACACACACATATAAAATAGAGCGGAATTTTGGAACAGGTAAACCAAGAAATACAACAAATATGCACAAAGAGATACGAGAAAATGGACAGATATATGTGTGTAAGTGTGTGTAATCTCCCTGTGATTTTATTAGGAATAAAATATAATACTTAACACAAAGAACGCATAGAAAGGATAAACACCAGGATGGATACAGCTAAAGAAAAAGCTGGGAATTATCCAGCTGAAAAGTCATATGGAAAAACTCCATAGGAACAGAAATTGATGAAGAAAAATAAAATAATAAGCCAGGCTAGAAGATGGAGAAAGAATCAACATATGGTAATGGGAGTCTCAGAAAAGAAGGAAAAAAACAGAAAAGAGAATATGTCTTTAGAAATAATGAATATACATTTTAAAAATTTCAAAGATTACATACCTTGCATTAAAAAGGCTCCTAGAGTATCAATTTGGAGAGAATTAAAAACCTACATCTTGATACATTGCAGCAATATTTTAAAACATTGGAGGGAAATAAATTATTCCAGAAGTCTCTATAGAGGAAGAATAAATCACGGCAAAACAATATAGTCAGATTGATGCCAAATTTTTCAATACCAATGCTGGATATAAAATAGAAACATCGAAATATTTTTAAATTATGAAGAAAAAGAAATTCTATCTCACTTTTATTTCAAGCCAAATTATTATGTAAATATGCATGTAATCTGTTATAATAGCATAAAATACCTCAGAATGTTTACTACACAGTCTAAGAGGAAATATTGAGATAAAAAAAAAAGAAATCAATGAGTAGCGGATGCCATAACATATGGGAAATATATTTGAATAACTTGGTAAAGATTACTGTGGTTTAATAATCCTATAACAGATAGCCAAAAACATTGAGATAATTTCAAAAGAACAAATCCTCCAAATAGTCCTGAGCCAGATTAAATGATAGACTTATTCACCAAATTTCTGAATAATTGGTATTTATAAATATAACATACTTTTTTCAATAACCTAGAGAAATATTTCAGTTGGACCTAATTTATCTTATAAATAAAAGTTTAAAATAAAACTTAATAAATAGAGTAAAATAAAAGATGATAACTAATCTCTATTTTAAATATTGGTATAAATATTACATTGAAAATATTGAATATAATATTTTGAAATAGGAATAGCAAGGAGAATTTGTGACAGGAATGTAACTATAAAGCAATATCTGGTTATATAAAACTATAGTTCATTTAAATAGGCTAATTAAGGAAAAAATCTTAAGTGTCACTGGAAAGATAACTGATATAATTCTACTCATATTTGTTATTAAAAATAAAACCTTTAAAGTAACTATACAAATAGCTAAGTATTAGTTTATTATTTGAACTAGGAGCAAGGAGACTTCTAGTTGGGATAATGTAATTTCAGATATTTAAGGACCCCATCTGCACCAGACGTATAGCATAATGGTAAAATATAAAAAGAAGAAATGACTATTCATATGAGCCACAAGTAAAAGTTAAATATTTCTGTGGATGAAAAAAGATAAAATGAACTTAAAGCTTCAAGTATGCAGGGATTCTGAAATGATACATGTGGCATTACCAGAATAAATATTGTTCAGTGAGGCAGTCTCTTTACTGAAAACTGAAGGCTGAGGAAGCTCATCTCTTTGAAAAGAGGTTGAAAAAAACAAGCTAAGTCTAACTAGAGCCTGAAGCTACACTGTAGTTATAATTATAAACCAGGGACGTCAAAGGAGCAGGCATCACCTAGCAACCAAGACTTGGGTCAAGCTGCCCTCTGGTTTCGTGAGTTGATCAACATTGTTCTCAGTATCACTGTGGGAAAAGTCTCAATAACCAGCATAAGATCTAGCCCCAGACCACTATCCAACTTCAGGCAACTGTGAAAAATTGTTAAAGGGAAAAAATAAAAGGGTGGGGTGAAAGTATGGAGGAAGAAAAGGAGAACTAAAATTTCCATTTAATATCAGCCTGCAACCTAAACTATTAAAAAACAAAAAGTAAACTAATGCTAAGACAGACAACCAACAATTTGAAGGTTAATTCACCCCAAGGAAAATGAAAACAATAGAATGTGCAAAATTAATTGTAAAATGTGTGTGCTTTAAATCCTGTAATGAATAAAGAACTTGGAATGCTGTAAATGAACAAGAATTTATGAAGCAAACATGGGTAGATATGAGATACCCAGGGGTTATTAAAATGAGAAAGACTGGAAATTTAAAAATATCTTAATTTCAAATAAAATGTCAATATATGGAATACTCTCAAGATAGCAGCAAGGAGATTTGGTGAACTGAAAAATAGTAACACAAGAATTCACTAGAAGGTGGGGCGCAGAAATAAGGCAGGATTTCTCATCAGAACTTTTGTCACTTGGGGCTAAATAATTATTTGTTGTGGGGAGTGTCCTGTACATTGCAGAATTTTAGCAGCATCTATAACCTCTACCCACTAGATGCCTGTAGCACCCCCTCCCCAGTTTTGACAACCAAAACTGGATTGTCCAATGTCTGGGTGTGTAACCCTCGCCCAGTTAGAACCACTGAAATAAAGAGATGAAAGTATTCAAAAAGCAGTTAAAAGACATGAAATTGAGATGGGAAACCACAACAAAGTTTCAGAAGGTGCTCCACCAGAAGATTCTAGAAGAAATGGCAGAAGAGGAATATTGGCAGACATTTTCTGTAATTAAAGAAAACGTAAGCCCTTAGATTAAAATAGATTCCATTTAGAGAAGAATAAATACAAATAAATCTAAACTTCATACCAGACTAAACTATAGATCACTGAGTATACACAAATAACAGTAAATGTTATTAAAAAGCATAACGGATTTCCTAAAAAACTTTCAGGCATATAAAGAGTATAAAGTCACTACCTACTGGTCTTTTCTTTTTTTCCTTTTTTTCTTTTTCTGTTTTCTTTTTTTTTTGTGGGGGGGAATGGAGTCTCGCTCTGTTGCCCAGGCTGGAGTGCAGTGGTGTGATCTTGGCTCACTGCAAGCTCTGTCTCCTGAGTTCACACCATTCTTCTGCCTCAGCCTCCCGAGTAGCTGGGACTACACGCTGCCGCCACCACGCCCGGCTAATTTTCCTTATTTTTAGTAGAGATGGGGTTTCACTGTGTTAGCCAGGATGGTCTTGATCTCCTGACCTTGTGACTTGCTCACCTCGGCCTCCCAAAGTGCTGGGATTACAGGCGTGAGCCACCGCACCCGGCCCCTACTGGTCTTTTCTAACACAAATACCAAAAAGAAAAAATCAGAGAAAAAGAGGTAAGCAAAGATATTGGTAAACTGTATTTATAAATATCACCAATGATATTAAAATAATTCATCTTGATCAATTTTGCATTTAGCATTCTGACAATAATAACAGAAATAAGGTTTTCAAGAGAATGTGTAAAAGGAACAGTCTGAGAAACATTTTAAGGTAAAGAATCAAAATACTGAATAGATTTTGTTGGTATAATTTAAGTGTGTATTTAAAATTGATAGAGAAACGAAATACTAAAAAATATAATTTTTGTCTTGAAACAGAAATAAAATAAATATTATTAATAAAATAGATACTAGGGAGGTAGAAAGTGAAAGAGGTAGTAAAAAGAAAACACACCATAAAATGGTGAGAATAATTTCAAAGTACTAGTTATCACATTAAATATTGTCCTAATCTATTGAAGGGCAAAGATTATCTGGATTAAATACATTAAACACTAGTCAGCTTTGTACTTAATGGTCAACCACTAGCCGTGTTCTTCTACAAGAGAAAAGGTTATCAATAGCAGAGCTACTATTTAATATTGTTTATATACTAGTGATATTTTTGAGGAAAAAAAGGATAGCAATACTAGCATTACTATTTAATATTGTTTTGCAAGTTCTAGATAATGCATTAAAATCTATGAAATATATATGTGTGCTTAATAAATGGTAAGAACAATATTTTCATATTAGTTGATAATATGATTTTTTATAGGAACTATATTTAAATCAAAAAACCCTAAAATCTTAGAACTAACAAAATCTATTGAATGCTCTAAAGTATTATTTATTTATTTATTTATTTATTTATTTAATATTTTAAATTCTAGGGTGCATGTGCACAAGGTGCAGGTTTGTTACATATGTATACATGTGCCATGTTGGTGTGCTGCACCCATTAACTCGTCATTTACATTAGGTATATCTCCTAATGCTATCCCTTCCCCCTCCCCCCACCCCACAACAGGCCCCTTTGTGTGATGTTCCCCTTCCTGTGTCCAAGTGATCTCATTGTTCAATTCCCACCTATGAGTGAGAACATGCAGTGTTCGGTTTTTTGTGCTTGCGATAGTTTGCTGAGAATGATGGTTTCCAGCTTCATCCATGTCCCTGCGAAGGACATGAACTCATCCTTTGTTATGGCTGCGTAATTTTCCATGGTATATATGTGCCACATTTTCTTAATTCAGTCTATCACTGATGGACATTTGGGTTGGTTCCAAGTCTTTGCCATTGTGAATAGTGCTGCAGTAATTGTTGTTGTTTTTGTTTGTTTGTTTGTTTGTTTTATGTTTGAGACAGAATCTTGCTCTGTAGCCCAGGCTGGAAAGTGCAGTGGCGCATTCTTGGCTCACTGCAACCTCCGCCCCCTGGTTCAAGCGATTCTCCTACCTCAGCCTCCCAAGTAGCTGGGACTACAGGCACATGCCACCACGGCTGGCTAATTTTTGTATTTTTAGTAGAGACGGGCTTTCACTATGTTGGCCAAGTTGGTCTCAAACTCCTGACCTCATGATCTGCCCGCCTCAGCCTCCCAAAGTTCTGGGATTACAGGTGTGAGTCACCACACCCGGCTACAAAGTTTTTAATGTGTAAACCTATTCCTTATATTTGGTTTTTATACTGGATTCCAACCTGTTACACTGTCCACACAAAAAAAGGTGGAAATAGATCCTCTCTCCCATTCTGCTAGGTTCCTTTTTACCCGTCCTGTTTCATGATGAAAATTTGCAAACATGTAGAAAAGTTGAGAGAATTTCAGAAGGGACACCCATATGCCCACTAACTAGTCTCTACAATTAACATTTTGCTATACTTGTTTTTATCACACATGTATCTCTCCTTCCTTTTCTGAAAATGTATTTGAAAATAAGTTGTAGACTTTACTACATGTTATAAATACTTCAGCATACATATCATTAGAATGCAACATTTATTTATGAGTTTTTTCTTTTCAAGTAATATTTACATACACTAAAGTACTCAAATCATGCGACCACTTGATTACCTGAGAAAACCAACCTACTATTAATAAACAAAATATGATGGTCACTCCAGAAAGTTCCTTCCCAATAAATCCTTACCCCCATTTCCACAGAAGCATTCATTGTTCTGATTATTTTACACCATGAATTAATTTTGCTGATCTAGAAGTTTACACAGGTAGAATCATAGTGTGTGTTAATGTGTAAGACTTCTTTCACTCTATGTAAGGCTTTTGCAATTCATCCATGTGATTGTATATATCAGTAATTTATTCTTTTTATTGCTGCCTAATAACCCAGTGTAAAAATAAAGCAAATTTTATTTATCCAGTCTCTTATTGCTGGGTATCTAGGCTGTTTCTTTTTGGGGGTTATTATAAATATGGCTCCAATAAATGATTTTGTACAAGCCTGTTTGTAGAAATATGTTTCTTTGGAATCACCAGGTCTTAAATGAGAGGTTGATCCACTTTTTTAAGATGCTAAGGGAGCTTTCTCAAAAATTGCAGCATTTTCACTGCCATTAACAATATGTGAAAGTTCTGGTTGCCACAAGTCTTCATCAACATTTAACAGTATTTCTCTTTTGATTTTAGCTACTTTAGAGGATATTTGGTATCTCATTGGGGTTTCAATTTTAATTTTCTTAATATCTAATAATATTCAGTGCTTTTTCATGTGCTTATTGGTTAATTATAAATTAGCCTTTGTTGTGCATGTTCAAATCTTTTTTCCATTTTTTTCTTTTTATGATTGCCTTATAAACTTTATTATTTTTTGTTTCTGAAAATGTATGCTAGTTACCAGTCCTAAGTCACGTGTGTAAACTTCAAGTATGTCTCAGTCTACAGCTTGCCTGTTCATTTATTTGATGTCTTTAGATGAACCAAAGTTGTTAATTTTTAAAAAATATATTTTATATGTATTTTTATTTTTATTTTATTATTGTATTTTATTTTATTTTTTGAGACGGAGTCTCACTCTGTTGCCCGGGCTGGAGTGCAGTGGCTGGATCTCAGCTCACTGCAAGCTCCGCCTCCCGGGTTTATGCCATTCTCCTGCCTCAGCCTCCGGAGTAGCTGGGACTACAGGCACCCGCCACCTTATGTATTTTTATTTTATTGATATTGTTTTCTATGGTTTTTAAAGAAACTTTTGTCTATTTGGAATCCACAAAAATATACTATTTATTAAAGCTTATAGTTTTAGCTAATATGTTGAGATCTCGAATCCATCTCAAATTAATGTTTGTACATGGTGTGAGATAGGGGTCAAGGTTTATTTTTTAATTTGCATAGCTAGTTGTTCCAGGATCATTTGTTTAAAAGCTTTTCCTTTTCTTGTAAGATTGTTTTGTCCGTTTGATGAATATCAAATGATCATGTAATGTGAATATATTTCTAGGCTCTCTATTTTATTTCATTGATTTATTTGTTGATTCCTTGCCAGTGCTACACTGTTTTTATTATGGTGGCCTTATAGTAAGTCTTGAAATAAGGCTGAATAAAAGACTTTTGAGTTGTTAGTTAAAATACATACAGTATATAAAAAACATAATGAAGGAATCATGTTCATTTAATGTATTTTTTATAAATTAAAACTCATAGGGAAATAATATGAACTAAAGGCATTAACAGATAAATCAGAGAAATAGTACATCAACTAATGTCAAATATCATTCTGGCATTAAAATATCAGACTTTAGAGAAAACTTACAGAGCTAGGAAAATGAAATAAGCAGGATTAAAAATGTATGGTTGATATAATCCTAACTTTCTCAAATAAGAAAATTTATACACAGAAAAGAAAAGTTACTGTAAAAGAGATTATTTCAGGAATTTAACCATTACTTAATTGATATTGGCTACTTCTGGACAATAAGATGCAATATGAATTTTATCATCTACTTTATGTTTTTCTGTTTCTCTTGCATTTCATAATGAATATTTATTTTTATGATTAAAGATAAACATTCTTTAAAAGCTTAATTGGTAGCCGAGTGCAGTGGCTCATGCCTATAATCTCAGCACTTTGAGAGGCTGAGGTGGATGGATCACGAGGTCAGGAGATCGAGACCATCCTGACCAACATGGTGAAACCCCCATCTCTACTAAATATGCAAAAATTATCTGGGCATGGTGGCACATGCCTGTAATTCCAGCTACTTGGGAGGCTGAGGCAGGAGAATTGCTTGAACCAGGGAGTTGGAGGTTGCAGTGAGCTGAGATGGTGCCAGTGTACTCCAGCTTGGGTGACAGGATGAGACTCCATCTAAAAAAATAAGCCTAATTGTTTAAGTACGGTGAGAACGCCATCTTAGTTCAGGTTGCTATAACAAATTATCATAGGCCAGATGGGTATAAATGATAGAAATTTATTTCTCACAGTTTTGCAGTGTGAAAGTCCAAGGTCATGGTGCTGGCATGGTCAGGTTCTGGTGAGGGCTCTTTTTCCAAATTGGAGACTGATGAGTTGTCCTAGCCTCGCGTGGTGGAAGGAACCAGCTAGCTCTCTGGCCTCTTCCTATAAAGGGACTAATGCGATTCACGAGGGCTCCAGCCTCATGTCCTAGTTATCTCCCAACAGCTCCCCCATCCAAATACCATCATAATGAGATGAGGGTTTCAACATACAAATTTTGGGGCACACTAACATTCACTATATTGTAAACATATGTCCTCAGAAAATCTCTGAAAACAGAGCAAGTCATCACTTATGGATGAAGAAATAGAGGTGTATGTTCCTCCCTCTGCCTAGAAAGATGAAGGAATAGAGGTGTACCAGAAAGAGAAAGGCCCGGCACTAGAAAGCTAAGCAAGGGAGAGCACAATTTGACACGTAGGATGTTGCCCCTTTATCTTGGCTATTTCTGCTGTTCAAGACTGCATCTTTGGATAACTTCCAAATAACCAGGCCGTTCCACTAACCTGGATGATCCCATAAGACAACAGAGTTAGCAGTTCTTCACACTCCCTGCTATTCTATGCATCTGCACAGAAAAGCAGAAGCCAATGACATCCTGAACCTATACATTTGTTTCATCTTAATGCAATAATTTTAGTGCCCTTTGAACCAGTGGCATACAGTCAGAGTATGTATGTTTATTTAGTGCTGACTGTGTATCAGTTACATTGCAAGATCTTTGGGGGTTCACAGATAAAGGTGGCATGAGTAGAATCAGCATCCACTCTAGCTGCTTCCAGGATAACCAGGGCAAGGTGCTCCAGCAGGCCCTGGAGCCGTTTCCAGTGTGCCAGGCCTGCTCTAGGAGTATCAGTCCATTGGCTGAATCTGAAACTTTAGCGGCTTCCTGATACCAAGAATAATGTAGCATTGTGTATGTCACTGGAGAGTGTAAGAGACAACACTTAATTCAGTTATAAATTATTCTAGCAATAAGCATTCGCTTATAATGACCTGTAACCAAAGCAAACATTTTTTTTTCTCAACCTTGTTTTTTATTTATTTGTTTTTCAGCCATTAACATGGTACCTTGGTTAGATAACCCAGATTCAGTCAGGTTGGTGACCTGGGCATATAATTGGGAGAACTGAAGTTGCATGATTGTGATGGTTAATATTGAATGTCAACTTGATTGGATTGAAGGATACAAAGTACTGATTCTGGGTGTGTCTGTGAGGGTGTTGCCAAAGGAGATGAACATTTGAGTCAGTGGGCTGGGAAAGGCAGACCCACTCTTAATCTGAGTGGACATAATCTAATTGGCTGCCAGTACAGCTAGAATATAAATAGGCAGAAGAATGTGAAAAGAGAGACTGGCCTAGCCTCTGAGCCTGTATCTTTCTCCGATGCTGGATGCTTCTTGCCCTCAAACATCTGACTCCAAGTTCTTCAGTTTTGGAACTCAGACTGACTCTCCTTGCTCCTCAGCCTGCAGATGGCTTATTGTGGGACCCTGTGATCCCACAAGTTAATTTTATATATATATATAAAATACATACACACACACACACACACATATACACATTACATTAATTCTGTCCCTGTAGAGAACCCTGACTAATACAATGATTAAATACATAATTGACTTCTTTAGAACTGGGCTAATTTTGGTCAGGTGTTTTTTTGTGTTTTTAAAAAAATCCAATTAACACACACTAATAGCTACTTGGGAGGCTGAAGCAGGAGGATTGTTTGAGCCAGGAGTTCAAGGCTTCAATGAGCTATAATTGCTCCACTGTACTCCAGCTTTGGTGACAGAGCAAGACCCTTTCTCTAAATAAAATAAAATAAAATAAAATAAAATAAATAAAAATATATGTGATTATTATGCATTACCTTCCTATATCAAAACATCTCAATAAATATGTACACGTACTATGTCCCCACAAAAATAAAAAATTTAAAAATTTAAGAAATTCAATTAACACATCTGTTTTATAAACATAAGCATAGACAAAAGCTATAAAAATAGGTAAATATTCTGGAGAGTCATGCACAGAGGTAGTCGTTCACATGGGAACAGGAAACAAATTCCAGTTTATCTAACTTCCTCTCACCACGTGGAAGGTGCTAAACCATAGTCAGAACTCTGGGCTGTGAAGAGAAAACTGATTTCAGTTTTCAAATTCAATAGAATAAAAATAATTTTATCTTAATTTTAGTGACCAGATGAAAATAAGATAACATAAAATATAAAATACGAGTGAGGTCTCATTTATAATTTGACAGACAACCTGTAGGGAAACACATTGTTCCTTTTGATTCTCAAATGCAAAAAAGGATATATTGGGCGCCTTGAGTTGGTCAAATTATCTCATGCAAAGTGTCATGTATTAAGCCGCAGTGGTTTGAACACTAAGGTTCCACTCACCATGTGAAGAACCTGGAAGTATCTTCTTTGGAATGTTCATGTGCCCACACGGTTCTGGGATACTGTCAAAATCAAAAGCAGTAACCTTCAACACTGACATTCTTTTATATTTTCATCTTGTTTTCGCACTGGGGTGGACTTGTTCATTCCTCTTCCACCCCCAGCCAGAGTGAAGCTCTCCCAGTTTTGCAGACAGAGTCTCTCTCCCACTTGGTCATACCATCTGTTTCCACATTGCAGTTTACTCTACATGAATACCAGGTAGCAGACGGGATTTTGCCCAATAGCAAGTACAGCAAAAAGTCTTTCACAGGCTCCTCACAATCTGTGAACATATGATCAGTCTAGGATAACACATTGTACTAAAAATATACCAGAGAAGTGTTCATGTGGTAATAAACAAGGAACCTGAATCAAGGAGGAAACATGCCATGAGCTTCTGAAGTGTATACTTCTCTGTGTACCAGAATGATGACGGTCTGTCAATGGGAGATGACTGGATCAACTAATGTTTGTTTCTTTATTGCAAGTGTTAATGTACATTTAACAGTGTGGGCATAGTGTGTTTGGTCTAAAACCCAAACTGTGAGTTAAATGAGAGGGAGTCTAAAAGTATTTATCATGAGGTGGTTGATTTGATAAACAGAAATATATGTAATTTGCATGATAATTTCTGAAACTGCACAGTGACATGATAAGGAATATCTTATCAAGTCTGAGAGTGCAAATTTAAAATTAAAAAGACTGTGTCCTATATTTTATGCTGCATCATTCATTCCTTATTAACTATGTTATCATTTTAATAGAACTTGACAATACTCCCTAAATGTTAGATATATATATTATAGAGACCTTATGAAGACTGATTGTCAGTTTATGCAGAAAAGACTTGTGCAGATTTTTAATATCTCATTTTATTGCTGGATTCTGGAACCTGATTTTCTGAGCTTCAAATTTTTAACTTGCTTTAATTTATCTGTTAGTCATAATATATTTTTATTATTTAGCTAAGTTGAACTTGATCTCACATTGTAGCTGTTCCTCACCTCTCTTATTTGCATTTATATTTGCCAGGGGAGGATAGGAATGGGAAGTCAAATGTCTTCTTAGATTGGGCAAATGATTATGTCTAGAATTGAATTGCACAATATAGATGTGGATCTAAATTCTGCATCTGCATTTGGTACAACCATTTTGATTCTCATACTAGTCATAAAGGTTTAGAACTCCAGATGGTATCTGCTCCCCTTGGTGCTTGAAAGCAATGGGATGTAGTAGCAATGACAACACACTAAACATCAGAAGGCTGGTGTTCATACATGGGCCTTCCCTTCTGTGACTATGTGGCTTTGAATCACTGATTTAAAGTCTATATGCCTCATCGATAAAGTTTGGAAAATAGTATACATGCCACTGTGCTGTGCTCCAATAAAATGCCTGGTCCATAACAGCTCTTTTTTGTATTTGTATAATCAGTCGACACAAATAGCATATTCCTCACTGACTTCCACTTCACTGTTTTATATATGGATCTAAGACAATATGATGGGTTCATGGTTCCAGAGGCCTGATTAAATTCGGCCTCATTTAGTAGCTGGGTGATGAGAACCTATCACTTGAATTGTTGTGAGGATTAAACATATTTTAAAATAGTATCAAACACATAATAAGTGGCTCATTAAGATTGTTGTTTTTACTATGTATGAACAACGATTTGGAAGTATTGCTTCTGCAGGACTGGTCACTTTGTTTCTTCAGATCTTCCTCAAGCATTGATTGTGCAAAACGAAACCTTTCTCTAGCTGCCATGGGTACAGATTTCAACCAGTCCTCTGTTGTCTCTGCATGCTGCTCACATATCCATTCCATCACATTTCATTGTGAATATCAATTGTCAGGTCTATTTTCTCCACTGGACTTTCAACTACTCAAAGACAAGGACATACGTATTCTTTTATTTCTCTCAGCATCATTGGGTCCAGGTTTTGCTGGCAAACAAATACCTGATAAATGCTAGTTTGATATAATTGTGATTGAATGGAAGAAATTGATTTATTTATTCTTTTATGTTTCCCCTATAAAAGTATGTTCTTAATCTGTGATCCATGAATGTACCTGGGCTAGTGGGTGTTTGTGAGCCATCTCACATTGTTTGCAAAATTCGTTACCTTATACATTTGTCTAGGAAAAGAGTTCAAACTTTCATCAGCTTCCTGGGGCAGCCTGTGGTCTTGAACAGAGTAGGAACCTTTAATAGAGAATTTCCTTATATTCTTTCTAAGAACATCATTGTCTAAAAATCATGAAGCCTTTAGAATAATAATTGGCTCAGATTACTTTGACATTTGTCTTAGGCATTTGCCACTTTCTGTACTTTCTTCTTCAGCTTAATTCAATGTCTGCTGCCTAAAAAAATGCAAGCAGTTGCTGTGAAAATTATGTATGCACTATCTGTCCACGAGAATGCAATATGGTCAATCAGATTCCTTTAACAAGTGATTTGCTTCTCATGTCAGCATATTGCCACATCTTGAAAATTGAGTGATAATCAATCATTATTATATCTGGAAGATAAAATTGACTGCAGCCCATGAAGCACAGGTTCACCTAAGGTTTCCTCTGTCCCCTACCCTGCCTACTGAGAAAGAAGTAGCAAAGAGAGGCAAATAACAAAGCAGAAGTTTGACTGATTTCTAGCATATGCAGTATTTTAATTATGTCTCATTTAAATACAATTGGCCTTCAAAAAGCTACCCAAACCATAGAAAAAATGAGAAATATTTGGATCTGTTAACCAATGAGTAATTATAAGATTTCAATCAATTATGTTGTAGCCACTAGAATGAAATCTGAGTTGATGAAACAAGGAGACCCAAAGATGATGGTTCAGCCAAACGAAAGTTTATTTTGTGTCTCTTCATGGCACAGAGCAGGAAGGTGGCTTCTATTTCAGGAAGCCATGCCTTGGACAGAAAGGTAGTTCTGTCATCTCCAGTGTAGCTTCCAAGGGAATTCTCTTGTTCTCATTCTCAGTGAGCAGAAAGACAAGTAAGGAGTGGTTTCAGAGCAAGTGTTTTCTAAGCAAGTAAGGCAGAAGCTGAACATTTTACTTCTGTTCATATCCCATTGATGAGAATTTAGTGGTGTGGCCACACCTCGCTACCAAGAGGCGGGAAGAAATAGTGTACCTGAGCAACTGAGCACCCAGATATACACTATTACTCTGGAAAAAGCAGAACAGATTTTAGTTGGACAAATAAAAGTCTATGTTGAACATACAGACTTAGAATTTAGACACATGCATCAAAAACGAGTTCTTCTTACCTCTTCCTTCTGGAAGGAACAGTACTCATTCCATTTTGAATGCTGTGGCCAAAAGTATTCGTCTTTTGGTCCAAACTCAAAATGGTTGTGCTGTCCCAGAAGAATGTGAAAGACAGAAAGTAACAGAGCCTAGGTTTAGGCTTCAGCAGGATAGACAAAAAAGAGTGGTCAGGATGCAGAGATAAGAAAGTTCCATTTGACAAGATAGAGGATCCAGAAAGATCCAGGTATGAGGTAATAGAGAGGATAAGAGAGGGCTCTGATGACAGGTAGTAGAAATAAAGGCATGGAGCTTTATGTACGTATCTCTGTAGCTCCTGCAAAATCTGTGAAGAGCAGGCAGGGAGCTGGTCATGGGAACTAGAGCAACAGGTAGAAAGTTCTGGAAGAAAATGCCTGTCTGCTAGAACCCTGACATGCAAGAATAAAGCAAAGGTCTATTCACTGGAATCAAGATGAAAAGAATGACTTAGCTACAAAAGAGATGAATAAAGAGTGGCTCAGCTAAACACATAGATTGTCGTTATTTATTATTCTTAGAAGTTTAATAAGGTCCCACGGACTAGAGTAAGTTAAACCTGCAGGTGTCATTGAAATAAACACAGATGTGGTTTTGAGGTGCTAGAAGTAGCCAAGGAGTTAAACCGTCTTAGTTTCTTGAATATAATGGAATGAAACTCCTAGTCATCTTATCTCCTTAAATAAAACTGAATAACACTCTAATCTCAGGATTATTTTGAAGAATGAAGAGCTGCTTTTTAGATAGGAAGTCAAAGAGTATATAAATTAGAAAAAGAATCAAAGTCAAAAAACTTTCTAAGGAGAAAGAAGAAAATGACAGTTAAGTGATTAGAACCCTGTTCTAAAAATCAATGAGGGGTACAGAGTGTCACTCGGGGAAGATGAAAAAGTTCTGGCAATGGTTTGTAGTAATGGTTGCACAAAATATATATGTATTTAATGCCACTGAATTGTATGCCTAAAAATGGTGAAAATACTGGGGTGTGGTGGCTCATACCTGTAATCCCAGAACTTTGGGAGGCCAGCACGGGTGGATCATCTGAGGTCAGGAGTTTGAGACCAGCCTGGCCAACAGGGGTTCATGGTTCCAGAGGCCTGATTAAATCTCTACTAAAAAATACAAAATTATCTGGGTGTGGTGGCACATGCCTGTAATAACATCTACACAGAAGGCTAAGGCAGGAGAATTACTGGAACCCAGGAGACAGCGATTGCAGTGAGCCGAGATTATGCCATTGCACTCCAGCCTGGGTGACAAGAGCAGAACTCCACTTCAACAACAACAACAACAAAATATAGTAAAGTTAAAATGGTAAATGTAGTTGTCTCTTTTACTAGAATAAAAACATTTTAAAATTAAGAATTGAAAAAATAATGAAATGAATAGAGTGTAAAGCAATTATGGTATTTTAAAAATTTGTGGGGGCATGCCCAAGATGGCCAAATAGGAACAGCTCCAGCCTCTGGCTCCCAGCGTGAGTGACACAGAAGACGGGTGATTTCTGCATTTTCAACTGAGGTACCAGGTTCATCTCACTGGGGAGTGCTGGACAATCGGTGCTGGTCAGCTGATGCAGCCCGACCAGCAAGAGCCAAAGCTGGGAAGTGCTAGGGGGAAGGGAATTCCTTTTCCTAGCCAAGGGAAACTGAGACACACAACACCCGGAAAATTGGGTAACTCCCACCCTAATACTGTGCTTTACCAAGGGTCTTAGCAAACGGCACACCAGGAGATTATATCCCACACCTGGTCTGGAGAGTCCCTTGCCCACGGAGCCTCCCTCATTGCTAGCACAGCAGTTGGAGATCTAACTGCAAGGCAGCAGCAAGGCTGGGGGAGGGGCACCCACTACTGCTGAGGCTTAAGTGGGTAAACAAAGCCATCAGGAAGCTTGAATTGGGTGGAGCCCACCACAGTTCAAGGAGGCCGGCCTGCCTCTGTAGACTCCTCCTCTCTGGACAGGGCATAGCTAAACAAAAAGGAGCAGAAACCTCGGCAGAAGTAAATGCTCCTGTCTGACAGCTTTGAAGAGAGCAGTGGATCTCCCAGCGTGGAAATTGAGATCTGAGAACTGATCTCCAAAGAACTGATAGAGATGAAAACCATAACATGAGAAATACGTGACAAATGTACAAGCTTCAGTAATTGGCTCAATCAATTGGAAGAAAGAGTATCAGCGATTGAAGATCAAATGAATGAAATGAAGTGAGAAGTGTGGAGAAAAAAGAGTAAAAAGAAATGAACAAAGCCTCCAAGAAGTAAGGGATTATGTGAAAAGACCAAATCTACATCTGATTGGTGTGCCTGAAAGTGACGGGGAAAATGGAACCAAGTTGGAAAACACTCTTCAGGATATCATCCAGGAGAACTTCCCCAACCTAGTAAGG
>NW_012102887.1:3006466-3047015 GCF_000951045.1 Mandrillus leucophaeus
GGGAAGGATAGCATTAGGAGATATACCTAATGTAAATTACGAGTTAATGGGTGTGGCACACCAACATGGCACATGTATACATATGTAATAAACCTGCACGTTGTACACAGGTATCCCAGAACTTAAAGTATAAAAAAAAAGGCACTAGGAAAAAAAAATTTGCATATGTCAATTATTAAGTTAAAAGAACACAGTTTTCAATGGGCCTATATGTTGAATATGAATATTTTACCATTTTCCCCTGTCTTAGACCCTTTACTGGATCTTGAAATTTTCATTGTTAAAGTTAAGGTAAAGAAAAAGAAAAAGTAATATGAAGAAAAAATACATAGATTTAATTAAAGAAAATAAATATGTGACACTGTGACATACAGGAGAGCAATAACCCAGCCTCACCTGCATGTTCCAGAAGAGCCTCTGATCTGTGCAGGCGCCTGAACTAGCCGCCCTGACCACCCACTACTTTCTACCAGGCAGGCTCTTTTCTCAGCTCTATTTTGGAATAGAATTAGATGTCTACACACCTTCTTCTATTCCTGTTACCAAAACAAGTTGAGAGATGTTTATGTATTTTTAAATGCTAGAGACTACAGATGGAGAGCCTTCTCTGCCCATACCTGTGGTCAGTGGGCAACCTGGAACATGGCCCCTCATCACTGCTCCCTGCTACTCATATCCTTGTGTACTGATCTTCCTTTGAGCATGAATTGGACTTGTGACTCGCTCCAAATGAAAACAATGCAGCAATATTGATGACATCGTCAACCTTAAATGATGAGTTTTGGGAAATATGACTGAGAATAAAGTTTATCTGAGTGCAGAGCTTAAGAGTAGCCACCTGGGAAACACAGACTCCAAAAGAATGGGTCAGCATTCCAAGGTGGGGAGAGTAAGATTTCATTTGTATAGGCGAAGACAGGGAAGGTTAACAAGGTTGCAGCATTTTTCAAAAAAGGTGAGTACATGTGTTATAGTGATTTGATTGGTTACAACTTGCTATAGTACATTTGGAGGAAAATTGCCTTACCTTTCTGTAGGGAGGGGTAATGGTTTTGATGGGTCTTATCTCTGGTTCCGTTCAGCCTTTCCTAATCATTTACAGGGCAAGAATGAGGAAGAGATACGATCTATAATCAGAAAAGCAGAACTTGCAGCTGCATGCTTTGTGACTTAGGCCACATAGCCACATTCCTCTCCAGGCTTAAAATAATTTAAAGTTACAACAGCTTTAAGTTTGAATTATTTAATTTCACAAGATGAAGCTAACAACACTAGGCTACAAACTATGGTGAATCCTACCTTGAGTTTCCTTTCTCAGTCTCTCGATGGCTCATTAGAGAGGAAGCCAGCTGCCAAGTTGTGAGTTTCCCAATGCAAAGGCCTAAGTGGCCAGGCGCCTGTATCTACCACCAACCAACTGCCAGTGAGGAAGTGAGGCCTGCAAATGGCCAGGAAAGTGAGCTTGTAAGTGGATCCTCCCTGCAGCGTCTGTTGATATCTGTGAAAGACCGTGAGCCACAGGTATCCAGTTGGGCCACATCAATACTCTTGACTCATAGAAAACATGAGATACAAAGCGTTTATTGTTTTAAGTCATGACATTTTGGGAAATTATTTTTCACAGCAACAGACAAAAAATAGACACCTGGGTAGTGCATAACAGTGATTCCTAAGCAGAGGAGGATGAGAAACACCTTGCTTATCAAAAAAGTGCTAAGCAAAGATGGCTGGCAGTTCACCACAAATCCATGGTGACCTTCTACAGTGTAGAATTGTTGCTGGAAGCAGCTGCCAGGACAGAGACTAGGATTTCCAGCTCCACCTCCACCTCTTCATCATTATTATTTTTAAAGATGGGATCTCACTCTGTTGCTCAGGCTGGATTGCAGTGGCATGGTTATAGCTCACTGCAGCCTCAAACTCCTATGCTCAAGTGATCCTTTAGCCTAGTCTCCTGAAGAGCTGGGACTCCAGGCATGCGCCACCATGCCCAGCTAATTTTCAAAAATTGTTTTGTAGAGATGGGATCTTGCTAAATTGCCCAGGCTGGTCTCAAATTCCTGGCGTCAAGCCATCCTCCTGCCTCAGTCTCCCAAAGTGCTGGGATTACAGGAGTGAACCACTATGTCCGGCCCATCTATTCACTTTGAGGTGCCATGTGACTGGTTTTCACTAACAAGAACATGTGTGGGAGTGATTGTGATATTTGCAGGCCTAGGGGTTAAGCCACAGATGGGCCAGCCCTGCCTTCTCTCTTTGTTTCTACACCATGCTGGGTCCTGAATGACTAGAAAGAACAGTCCTGACTCACTCATAGAGGACAGGAGCATTTGCTCTGAACTATTGTGAACAGAACATCTATTCTGGGCAAGAAATTAACTTTTCATGAGTTAAGCCAGTGAAATATTGGGGGTTGGGTGTTTAGTTACAGCAGCTAGTGTCACTCTAAATAATACAGAAATACAGGAGCATAGCTTGAAACACTGAGATGAGACACTCCTCATGGAGAGTTAGTGCACACATACTTAGCAATGTCTAGATGCCAAAGTCATAAGTTTTTATATTTCAGAGCAAAGTCTTCCAGGTAGCTGTGGTCTCTAGGGCAAGGCATAGGGAGAAGATAATATGATATGGATTAGGACTGATCATATCCAGTATGATCACACGAAGGAGGGAGAGGAGAAATGAAAAGCTTTGTGTGATTCTTTTTTTTCCATCTCTGTTTCCTTACTACAAAACTCTTGTTAAGTATAGTAAATTGTAGGTGGTTTAGTATTTGAAACTAATTCACAGAAGACCAAGAGGAGAGAGAGGTGGCAGGGAGAGAGAGAGAGAAGAGAGAGAGAAAGATTTTGTAGGATGAAAGAAAAGTGAAGAAATGGAAAAGGAAAATGGAGGAAAGGTCATACAGTTTGAGTAAATATTCTTCTCTTTTAGCAAAATTGAACGTCTTATAAACTGTTTCTGGAAAACTGTAATTGGAGTTCTTAAATTGGGGTTCAAAAAAGGAGATCTGAGAATCTCAAGATTTTCTACCAAATGTTGATATTTACACACACAGATTTGTTTTTTTTCTGGAATTGGTGATCCCTCTCCCCCAAGCTTAAGAACCATCTCTGTAAAGTGACTTTGGCCATATTATTTAGGACATTTTGATTTAATCTTATTCTTGCCAATTTTTTTTTTTGCCTCCTTACAAGTTATTACCAAAGGGAAATTTTATAAAAGCCATATGAAGAATGTGTATTTAAAAGCAGGTTGTATGTGTTTGAACAATGCTTGTTCTGTCTGCCTCTACATTGCTTTCTTAGACTATAAACAGAAACCATGCTTTTTCCCCAGAAAAATTCCTTTATCAGAATACCTAAAACCAGGTTCCTTGCAGGATAGAGCATAATAAATGCTATTGGTTCCTGCTGATGAAGTGTCTAACCCAGTTCACTCAGAAGTCAATGAAAATACTGAAAATAAAACTTGTATTTTCTATTCCACTGCCTAGTTAATAAAGGTTGGCATGCATAATTATTTTAGATGTAGGAAGACAAAACAATAAAGAAGAGGAAAATACTGATAAGTTGTTATTGATTTAAATAAGGGAGCTGGTCTCGTGTGATGGATGTATTGCACATAGAAGCAAGAGGCAAATGTGATGGTCCTTTTATTCTTGCATACTGTGGCTTATTTAAACGGAAGTTAATGGTAGAGTATTAAGTCTTGTCTCCTGTGCATGTCATGTTTTAATGGTGCTATTTATTTCTTTTCTTTCTTTCTCTCTCTCTCTCTCTCTTTTTTTTTTTTTTTTTTTGAGACAGGGTCTTACTGAGTTACCCAGGCTGGAGTGCAGTGGGGCGATCTTGGCTCACTGCAACCTCTGCCTTTCAGGTTCAAGCTATCCTCCCACCTCAGCTTCCACGCTCAGCTAATTTTTGTATTTTTTTGATAGAGAAAGGTTTTCACCATGTTGACCAGACTAGTCTCAAACCCCTGACCTCAG
The DNA here is from genome assembly GCF_000951045.1 of Mandrillus leucophaeus. Classification (NCBI taxonomy): domain Eukaryota; kingdom Metazoa; phylum Chordata; class Mammalia; order Primates; family Cercopithecidae; genus Mandrillus; species Mandrillus leucophaeus. The sequence goes on from NW_012102887.1 coordinate 3,010,461, forward strand.
GTGATCAGTCCTCCTCAGCCTCCCGAAGTGCTGGTGTTACAAGGTGAACCACTGCACCCTGCCTAATGGTGCTATTTCTTTTTTTTTTTTTTTTTGAGACAGAGTCTCTCTCTGTCACCCAGGCTGGAGTGCAGTGGCACAATCTCGGCTCATTGCAAGCTCCGCCTCCCGGGATCACGCCATTCTCCTGCCTCAGCCTCCCCAGTAGCTGGGACTACAGGTGCCTGTCACCACGCCCGGCTAATTTTTTGTATTTTTTTAGTAGAGACGGGGTTTCACCGTGTTAGCCAGGATGGTCTTGATTTCCTGACCTCGTGATCCGCCCACCTAGGCCTCCCAAAGTGCTGGGATTACAGGCGTGAGCCACCGCACCCGGCCAAATGGTGCTGTTTCTAATGTAGGTTTTGTACCACTGACCTGGATGTCTTCTACCTTTCCCAAGTTTGCCTGAGGAGCCCCAGAACAAATAGGACTATTGGCATTATTTCACTACTAGATAAATTAAAATATCCTCCTGGAGATGCTCAATGAACATTTGTTGGTGATTATCAAGTAACAAATATAAAATTAATGAATATTATTACTTCATGGATTTTTAAAGAATGTAACAAAAAAGGAAATATACATCCAGATGAGGATTTTAGGTAAAAACTATGAAAATAAATTAGTTACTCATCACTTTAAATTAGCAGATTAAAAAAATGTAGCCGTCCTATACATGAAGTGTTTTTTCTACTCACCTGTTTTGGTTGGACCATTTTTATGAAATCGATTGGTTTGGTGATAAGACAGCATTAGAGAGAGATCATGAAGTGCTAGATTATGAGTTCTGATCTATCTATATCTAGAAGATTATTACAAATGTTAGTAACAAGAAATTAGATTGAACGTGATGCCGGTAGCTCTTCAGGAATCTACCTGCAAAACTTAGCATGTGGGGGACAGAGATGGGAAGATGGAGAAATAAGCATGATGTTTCTTTTTTCCTGCCTCCTCTCAGTGACTAGGCTTGACCACTAATAGGAGCACAATAAAGAGAGAGATCTGAATTGCACAGGAAGAGAAATGCAGAGAACCAGCAGCTCAGCTCTGAGTGTAGATAGCAAAATAGAACACAATTGGAGAAAACACATCTCATTTCTCACAAGAGCTCACCGTGATTCAAGTGGTACAAAGAGGGCTGGAGAGGAGGCAGTGCCCCTTGATATCTGGCATATTTGCAGTCTGGGGATGCCCTGGAAGGCCACATCCTTAGTAGAGGAGCAGTGGGCCCAGTGAGGTCACCTCCAGCCATGACTCCACAAGGCACAGCCCTCAAGTGGCTGGCAGACAGAAAACATCCAGAAGAATGCCAGCTGAGAAGAGGAGGGGGATTTTTCCAAAGCATACATGAAACATCCCAGAGAATAGGAAACATAGGGCAGAAAAGGATCTCAGGCGAGGTTCTGTGAGGGTCTTCAGGATGAGGACGAGGACCCTCATAGAAGGCTCCTGACACTGCAGAGTTTGTGCTTATTTGCAACAAGGGAGTTGGGCTCTGAAACTGCCTCACTAATTAAAGTCAGCCATTGTCTCAAGGCCTCTGGGCATTTGGTGAGCAGGCGGAACAACTCAGCTAGCCCAAGGATAGCCCTCTGAAAAAAATTGCAGGTGTTACACCTTAGAAACAAAGCTGTCAGAAGTTGGGGGTGGACACAGAAACAGTAAAAGAAACTTCAGGGGATCAAGATAGAACCCAACCAACACTTGCTATACCACCTTACCCAGAAATAGGTGGGGCTAACTTTGCAGAAAATAGCATGGGTGCTGAGGGCCTGCAGTTCTGCAAATGGAGGCTAGTAAGTTTATGTAACTGCAACGTCAGCGTATACATGAGCTCATTGATATTTGCAGGATGGTGAAGGCTTGATGAGTTACATATGAATAAAAAAATTCAGAATTGGAAGGGATCTCATGGATCATCTAGTAAGAACTCTTTCTTCCCATTCTGTAGCAAAGATACTGAAGTACCAAGACAGATAAGTGATTTGCCAAAGGCAAGAGAGCTAATGTGAAAGTGACTCCAAATGAAATTACTTGTGTTAAAAACACTGATAAATAGGGCCAAGGAAGGCCATGAAAAAGGTTTCTCATGCACGAATCCCTGATAACAAGGCTACCACAAAAGACTTTCCAAACACCACAACCTTGCACAAAGGCCATTGCAATCTTACAAACAAACAAAACAAACTCACCAGATCATCTGCCCAACAATTGCCTGTCCAACATCAGACTGATATCACACTTGTTGCTGATCCTTGTAGCCAAGGATAATTTTCTCAAAAGAGCTATGTAACTTTTTTTTTTCTTTTATAAACTTTGTCTTTACCTCCTCGAATACACATACAGTTTACTATGGAATGGATTTTTCATTGCAATAACCATTACTAAATAAATATCATTCTGTTTTACAGAGTCTCTCTCTGTTATTTAGGTCAACACTAACTAGTGGCAAAGCCAGGATTAAAATCAAGTTTTCTGATCTCAAATTATATTTTCTCTAATTGTCCAAGACACATCATAATGCAGGAAAATTTTGTAACTTGAGGATTTGCAATGCCTACCCTGAAAACATGGCAAGTATGTTGTGCTCCTTTCCATGTTGTATGATAGAGTGTTGGCACCATGATTTTATTACATTTACATTTAATCTACTCTTGTTCATATTATTACATTACTTTATGTTATCCTGAACACAAACTATTTTAATATCCATCTGTACTTACTAGTGACTCTCCGGGTAAGATAATAGGAAAATGCAAAGCTCAAATTGCTGGTGCTGCTGAATGGGGGTGATAAAGAATACCACGTGTTCTTGTCTTCATAGGGCTAGATTTGTTGGAATCAATCTATTTCCTTTTTGAGAAATTGGGCAGCCAATCTCTGCCTCCCTGGCCCATTGCTTTCTTTGGGCTCTGATAGAGATTATTACATAGTTTATTAAGCTTACTTCCCCAAAAAGCTGAATGTGATGTAATAGTGCCATCTGTCACCTTTTGAAGAAGGCAGAGAGGAAAAGCAATGCCTTAGGAAGCCTGAGGTTGATTATAACAGGTCCTGAAGTGCAGCTGTGGCTTCAGGTATTAAGGTCAATGGGCTGCTCTGTGCAGTGCAAAACGATGACAGAGCCTGGAGTGTTCTGGGCCATGGCCAGGGAGGAAAGGCCAGCAGAATAGCAAAAATAACCCTGCTGAGTGACCCTGAAATACCTGGTGCAGAGCAACATTCCTCTCAAGGTGAGCCTGGCTTTTCCTTGCCCTGGTTATCACATGGCCAGGGAGGGTGCTCTCTGTGGTATCAAGACTATTCTTAGGCCTGATTCAAAGGGAACATATGAGGTCACAGAAAGTAGGTTTGGATACAGGACCAAATCTGCCACTGACTCTAAGATATTATCGTTTAATTATGCCATGCCTCAGCTTACCCATTTTATAATGTAGAGTCCAAGAATATGATGAAAATTTATGCTAGAACATTATGCACAAACACGTCTCTATATTTAGACTGCATACATATATGACTTGCTTAAGAATGGGATCAATGAGGATATCAGAAATTTAGAAAACCTAGTCTCCTTGGGATAGGACTAATCCTTCCAATTTTTCTCCATAGATTATTTTATCGTTCTTCTATTTCCTCCTTCCCTGGCCATGCTCTATTTTTGTGTGTGCTGAGTGTTGCATTCATTTTCTTATTTTATTTATCAAAATGTTTTCAGTAAATACATGTAGGATTTCTGTATTAAAGTATTGAGAAATAAATTTCATCTCTCATAATCATCTTGAATCAACAAAAGTTTAGATTCTTGGCATATTTTATCATGACAAGTAATTCCATAATACAGTTTATGTTTCACGGAAATGATTACAATTAAATAAAATATTGGGGATGGAAGTGATTATGTTTGGTTATCTAAATAATCCAATTTTGTAGCACTCTGATTCTGTCCCATAACAGAGAAATGACACAACATTGTAATTGAATCAAAATGTCTACTGTCCATATTGAAATAATGGGATATTTTTTAAATAAAAAAGATATAGCTAGAAGAAAATGGAGATAGATACATTTTTAAGAAGTAAAACTGAAGAGAAGATTGAGAAAGTGGCTCGAAGGATGCAACTTCTTAGATTACAGGACTAGCCAAGAAGACTTGAGTTTGTCTATTTCAGAGACATCAGGGAGGAGACCATTCTCTGTAGTATTTTGGTGAGAATACCTTGGACAGCGAACATCAATGTAGCGCAACTCATTATCAGCAAGAGAGCCAATTGGAGGGTTTTCAGAGGCCTCCTGGGAATGTCAGCATGCTTTATGACAACTTTTAAAGAAACTGAGAGGGTCCCACTTACCTGGTATTTTTCATGGGCACAGCACTTAAGCTCTAATTTCTGCCATTTAAAGTAACGTTTTCTAAACAAATAAACAACAAAAAATAAACAATCCTTATACACTTTTCCTTTTGATTTGGCTCTAGAAATTTATTTGATTCCTAACCTATTGTCTTTGATAGTTTTACATATTGAGAATCTTTGTTACAATTAATATTAGATATATCATATGATATAACAATGTAATGTGAAAATTCAAATTAACAATATAAATAAAAATTACTAAGTAAAAATTGAGCAGATGCTATTTGCCTCCACCAAGGCCACTTTCTTCTTTAACCTAATTAATTTAGTTTGCACATCTACTCTCACTTCAACTGATTCACAGCCTAGCTTTGAAGTAGATTGTTATTGGTCTAGGACAACATTATTTCAACTATGAGTCACAATCATTAGTAAATCCTAAAATCAAATTAGTGGGTCATATTATTGTGTCTCAAATTACATAGAATAGGAAATATCAAGTTACATATAGATTAGAAACAGGGTAAGAAAAATCTCACACAAACTTTAAAAAAATTATGTATACATATGTACTTGGTGTCAATGTAAAAAAAATTCTATCATGGGTCACAATCAAAGAGTTTGGAAATCTTTGGTGTGAATCAGTCATCATGGCCTTGTTTCCCTTGTGATTGGATTATTTGTAAATGTACAACAAAATTTTGAACACTGAGCTTTGATGAGAAGTTTGCTAAGTGTCATCCAGAAAAGTTTATTTATGGATTGTAGGAATTACTAAGTAAGTGATAGTCCCATTTCTTCCTCTGTGCATTTTCTTAAATGGATATGATAACCCAGAACTGCTGCAGAATCTTGCAAACACAAGATGAGCTGACCTGTGGAAGGATCAACTTCCTGATATGATAAAACTGAGAGACAGAATTAATCTGGATTCTTAATGATATCACTGAGAAGCCAAGTGCACTCTGGTGCATCCTTACCTCTGAACTTCTTGTTGTAAAATAATACATGTTTGGTACTATGTAAGCCACTTGGCTTTGGGTTTCAGTTTTCTGCAGCTTAAAGCATCCTAAGTGATGTAACTACTATCTTATGTGTTGGTGCAGACATGAAGACTAGGGCTAACTTATTTGATAGATTATATATTAAGTGATTATTAAGTGTGGGGGTTTAAGTGCTAGGCATATAGCTGTGAAGAAAATAAATAATGCCTCTGCTCTCAACAGTTTAGATTCTAGTGATGCAGACAAGTAATAGATAGTAAACAAATACATGCAGTTAGATTATAATTAATCCTCTGAAGGAAATAAATAGAATGACATGATAGAGTGATTTATTTGGTTAACAGGTGCTTCTTCAAACAGGATGATTACTAGTGACCTCTCTGAGGAGGAAGCAGCATTGGAGCTGAGACTTAAAAGAGAAGTTAGTCATGGAAAGAAACAGTGAGAAGTTCATCCCAGAAAGACAGACAACAAAAGTTATAGACTGTCTTACAAGTATAGTGTAGTCACACACACTTTATATTTTTAAATATTCAATTCTGGGAAGTTTGCAACCATGGTAAATGTTTTCCATTTATTTATTGGTATGAACTATAATATCGCCTGGAACGTGCACTCCAGATGCTAGAACTTAATGGATTTTCTGTCAGTAGACTGATTATCCTATAGTTTATTGGATGATCCCTTAGTAGAAAGGGGTCCTGTTTTCCTGGCAGTCAGCTCAGCACCTGGACATTGGAAGGGCTCACTGTGGGTTGTATAAATAGATGAGTGAATGAAAACTTGCAGGGATATTTTTTGCATTTGATAACGGCTAAGAGTAATGGAAAACTTACTGTTCCTGAGAAGGTTATTCAGGTATGAGAAGGTTCACTCATACCCAAAGGTAGGCTTATGCTATTTACCTCTAATGATTCTTCTTTGAGGTGCATTATTGCATAGGAAAATAGTTTGGCAAAACCTGTATCAAATGTTCAAATACTAATGAGAGTTTTTGGATTAGCAGATGTCTCCGACTATTTATAGGAATTTAATATTATCTTATTTTCTGATTTTATAAAATTATAATGCATTACTATTAAAAGGTAAAGACTATTAATTCTGTGTTAGGACAGGATCTTGTGTATGGAGTAACTTGTTAATCCCTGGTAACTATTTCTGGAAAAGCTTCTGATTCTCACTTCTCCTCTTCTATGCCTGAATAGCTTTCCACTGTTTACTTAATGTCCAACTCTGAGATGACAATGGCCAAGTTTATTGTGGTCTTATATTGGCTTGTATCCCTCACTAAATTATCATCTACCTTTCAATACATGATGTAGGTCTTATTGTATTTTTACCCCAGTGTATAACATAGGGTCAAGATTTGCTGAGGTTTCAATAAATCAAAAATGAAAAAGGGTGAAAATCAAATTCGCTCTAGAATCAAATTGCTTTATTTTTATACTATTGACCAAACCTCTCTATATGTTCTGTTCTTTCTCACCTCCAATACACCATTCATCACTCCTTAGCAATATTGTATAATGTAATAGAGTTTTGGAGCTGCCAGTTGGAATTTTAGCTGTAACATTTGTTAACCATGTGATCTTTAGCAATTTCCTTTACTTCTTTGAGTCATAAGATAATTTGAAGAGGTCATTTAAAAACCTAGGGTGGGAGAAGGGAGAGAATTAGAAAAAATAACATTGGGTACTAGGCTTAGCACCTGGGTGACAAAATCATCTGCACAACAAACTCCTGTGACATGAGCTTACTTGTATAGCGAAGCTGCACATATACCCTGAGCCTAAATAACGTTTTTGTTTTTTAAACCCCAAAACCGTCCAGGCGTGGTGGCTCACGCCTATAATCCCAGCCCTTTGGGAGGCCGAGGTAGGCAGGTCACCTGAGGTCAGGAGTTTGAGACCAGCCTGGCCAACATGCTCTCTACTAAAAATATAAAAATCAGCCAGATGTGGTGGTGGGAGCCTATAATCCCAGCTGCTTGGGAGGCTGAGGCAGGAGAATCGCTTGAACCTGGGAGGTGAAGGTTGCAGAGTGGAGACCTCGCCATTGCACTCCAGCCTGGGCAATAAGAGCGAAACTCCATGTCATAAGAAAAAAAAAATACTTATCAAGGTGAAAGACAAAATGGGCTACGTCATCAGATTATTGCATTTCTTACTTTAAACACTTCATAATTCTCATGTATACTTATTTTTTCCTGTTCATTTTCTAAGTCAAAACTCATGATATGCTTCCAAAGTCTTCTATGCTGTTTTAATCCCACCTAAATGAAAATACTCTATATTGGAAGCTCTGCCCTAGTTCAGTTCTGCCTGAGACCAAATGGTGAATCTACCTAATTTTAGGATGTAATTAGTAGGTCCACCTTGACAATTGACCAAATCTATGTTCTCTCATCTGACCTTCATCAGTAATAAAAATGGGGTTTTGATATTTTTTTTTTAACCTCTTCAGATGTGAGAGGAGTAAAAGTGTTAATATGTATTAAATACTTTTTGAAGACTGTAATAATAACTGACATGTATTGAGTGTTTACTGTTTACCTGGAGTGGTGATAAATGTTTTAGATACATAATATGCCCAGAGATAATAATTATTTGGAATTCCGTTAGAAACAGAGGCTGGGTATGGTGGCTCATGCCTGTAATCCCAGCACTTTGGGAGGCTAAGGTGGGAGGATTGCTTGAGTCTGGGAGTCAAGACCAGCCTGAGTAACATAACAAAAGCCCTGTCTCTATAAGAAATAAAAAATTAGTCAGGTGTGGTTGTGCACACTTGTGGTCCCAGCAACTCAGGAGGCTGAGGTAGGAGGATTGCTTGAGCCTGAGAGTTCGATGCTGCAGTGAGCTGTGATCATACCACTGTACACTCATCCTGGGTGACAAAGCAAGACCCTGTCATAAAATAAAATAAAAAACAGATTTCCATGTTCATATTTAGAAATATAAATGAGATTTTCTAGGAGATTTATCTAATTGTTTATTTAGCCATATACTAGAGGAGCTTTATTTTCAGGGAAGGTTTCGGAAGCACTGAATTATTATATTTAATATTTACACCAGGAAGGATTCCATAAAACTTCTTATAAAAAAAAATTGAAGCTGTATCAAGAACTATAAAGGGTCTGAGATTTTATTCCATCTCCAAGCTAATAATTTAGCCTTCCAGAGATTCGTAGATGCTGGCAGAAAACACAGACTCCTGTGTCAGAGACAAAGGAAAGTGTATTGGTCACAGAAATAGCAGCAGCAAGAGTGTCAGAATTTTCTTCTGTGAGTTCCTTAAGCACTCATTCACATAGAGTGAAAAGATACAATAGAGCCACGTAATGCCTACACGAGTAGTGGGTTATGTGACAAAAGAACCTGAGCTTTGCTCCAGAGGAAAACAGTAGTTCCATCTTTCTAGGCTGTTTTCCCTATAAACATCTTTGGAAAGGTAGCCCGGAACAGAAGCAGTCCGTGTCTCTGCTCGTAAAGTGTGTAGGAACACAAAAGACCTTAAGGAATTGTTTCTCAATAAGCTGGACTATGATACTTCAAGCAAGAGGAATTGCTTAAATAAAGGTCCAGGGAGAGGAAAATAGAAAAACAACACAGCAAATTCTTCAGTTTTGCAGGAGGCTGGGAACAGATATGAATCATGTTTACGTTCAATGAATTGAATAACTCATGTAAAGCGATTCTGATCACTGAATTTGATTTCTACTGCTATGGCTTCCCATCAAGGATAAGTTACCACAGAAGTAAGGCCAAGGCTAACTACCTTAAAAGTCTGTGACCAAAAACGGATTATCTCTATGTTCAAATTTAAGAGATATGCAGTTCTTTAGCAATTGCCTGGCAATTCCCAAATACAACGTGCTCGAGCAAGTTTTATCAGGCAAGTTTCAGAAATAAAATGACGAGTGAAGGGAATCAGAAAATTGTTACGACCAATAACAAGAGAAATATGTAATTGTTAAGTTTACCACATTAAATTTATTAACTTTGGAAAATATTTGTTTTCAAACAACTCCACTAAAAGGGAAGAGTGGATCTTATGAAATTTCTCTCTTTTTTTCCTCCAAATGGGAGATAAAATGACAGATAAATCAATTGGCCTTTTTTATATCTAGTTCTCTGAAGTCTCTTACTTAGAAACTTAAATGCTTCCAGTTTTGTTTCATTGGTAACTTGCTTTTTCATCTCTGTTTACTTCACTTTTTCTTATCTTACTACTATCCCGTGCCAAAAGTATTACAAATACACATTAATATATACCATCTGGAATATTTTTCTCAAGAAGAGAAAAGAAAAATATGAGAGCTGATGAATTTGACCCAGGGCCCCAGTCCAACATCTGTAACACCCTCTCTCTCCAACAAGGCCTGTGGGACACAGCAAGTCTCTTTTAGATCTAATCTGAACGTCAGTCACCCCCTGCCTTTCCCATAATGAAAGGGCTACTCAGACACAGAGGGGTTTCCTAGGTATTTCAGGAAGTGGGGAGATTTCCACCAGACCTTTGAAGTAAAGTAGCTTTGGAATGGAGGAAAAGCTTTGTCACAATCTGTGAAATGGGAAGGAGATGTAGGAAGAGTAAAGAGACACTGCTCTGCCACAAAAGAGTAACATGGGCTGCTTTCTTCTAGCACTAGCAAAGGCTTGAATATAGTCGGAGATCTTCCATGAAGGGAATTTGGGGTGCACACACACAGTTTTACCTATTTAATTATCTTTGAATCATACAGTTTTCTCAAGGTATGTTATATATATAATTTTATTGCAAGGTACAGAGTAAGATTCAAGTTTGTGTATTCCTGAGAATGACAAAAGCAGTAGTATTGAGAGGAACTCTATAGATTAGAGTAGCCAAGAAAACATTATGTCAATAAACGAATTGGCATGATAGAGACGAAAATCTCTCTCCAAGTCTGATGATAGACTACTAGACTAACATATGTTTTATTCCTCAAGGAAAACTATGTTACAACCAATGTTTGTATGATTTTCCTTTTTTTAAATCATTTAGTGAATTGCTAAATATATTATCTTTGGTGAGTAAGCTTCAAAAATAAGATTAAATGTGATAATTTTCCTGTAAAATTAAGTCTCTATTTTTTCCCCACATGTTTACTGGAATATAGTCTCATAGAATATTTGAATACATACACAATTATAATAGAGTTAGGCTGGAAAATTTGCAGTTCTAAAGTCTGTGTTCCCCTGAACAATGGCTGACAGATAAGGAGGGATTGATTTAAAGTATGAAAAGATGGATTTATTCTGTTGAACCAGGTCCCTACCCATTTTACCTGTCTTGAATTAGGATTTTACTTTTGGCAGAAAGACCTCTTGCCCCCTTTTATATGCTAGGATGCTTTCAAAAACAATCAAGAATTCCATTACTGAGGAAGCAAGCACTAAAGTAATTGCTGCTTCTCATTTGGGAAAAACGTAGGTTCAAGTCATACACAGTCCGTTCTTGAAAAGTTTGAGAAGTGGTTGAGTTGACAAAACAAGTCAAGGTGAAAGAGAGGACTCATATCAAGACAAAATAGTATTTCTTGAAAAGAAAGAGGAGGATAATGTCCTCAATTAGTTTATTTCCTGCCCTTACAATTGTGTAATTAGTCTGGTCTAGCAGTTGGCGTGATTCAAAGTACTGCAGAGAAACATCAGGAAGCTTTTTTTCCATTTAAATTTTATTATGTGGCTGGCTCCTCCCTGGGAAAAACAGCCTGTTCACATGAGTTAGCCATTCCACTGACATTTGAATTCGAGAGGGGAGAGCCAAGTGTCTCTAGCATGCAGTAAAAGAAATGCACTGAGGTCATAAATATCCTCCTGCTGATGCATGATTTAGATAGAGTTGTTTATTTAGATAGAATGGTCATTTCTCTCCTTCTACTCTTCCTTCCTCTCTTCTCTGTTCTCCTCCTTGCTCTTCCTCTTCTTTTTCTTTTTTTTTTTTGTACAGAAACCTGTTGAGACAATATGGATGCAGCTGGAGGCCATTATCCTAAGCAAATTAACACAGGATCAGAAAACCAAATACCGCATGTTCTCACTTATAAGTGAAAGTCAAACATTGGGTATTCATGGTCATAAAGATGCCAACAGTAGGCACTAGTGGGGAGGGAGGACAGGGGATAAGAATTGAGAAACTAAGTATTGACTACTGTGCACACTACCCGGATGACTGGATCAGTGGTATCCCAAACCTCAGTATCACACAACATACCCATGTTACACACCTACATATGCACTCCCTGAATCTAAAATAAAAGTTGAAATTATATAGAAAAGGAACCTGCTGAGAACTAGGTAACCAAAATAATAATGACTGAGATGGTTAATACTGAGTGTCAACGTGATTGGATTGAAGGATGCAAAGTATTGATCCGGGGTGTGTTTGTGAGGGTGTTGCCAAAGGAGACTAACATTTGAATCAATAGACTGGGAAAGGCAGACCCACCCTCAATCTGGGTGGGCACAATCTAATCAGTTGCCAGTGTGGCCAGAAAAGTTTTAAAAGCAGGCAGAAGAACATGGGAAAGACTAGACTGGCTTAGCCTCCAAGCCTACATCTTTCTCCTGATCTGGATGCTTCCTGACCTCAAACATCTGATTCCAAGTTCTTCAGCTTTGAGACTTGGACTGGATTCCTTGCTCCTCAGCCTGCAGATGGCCTATTGTGGGACTTGTGATCACATGAGTTAATATTCCTTAATAAACTCCTCTATCTATCTATCTGTCAATATATATCCTATCAGTTCTGTCCCTCCAGAGAACCCTGACTAAAACAATGACTGGATCAGAAAATGCCAGTCTGACTTGATACTGATAGTAAGAAGCTGCACAGAGATGGTGTGAATCCTAAATCACACCAACTTCCTCCTCTTCTTTCCCTTCTACTTTTTGTCTTCACTTTCTTATTTTGCAACAGCACTGAGTGTAACATGTGCAGAGATTATTCAAAGAAGAAATAAAAAAATGTGTCTAGGGGAATCCAATTGTTTAAATTTAATTCTGATTCTATTACCTAGTGCCAGTGTGACATGGGACAAGGCTCTTAACATCTCAACCCTGTAGAGACTGAATACTAATCTCGTCCTATTGTAGAAGATTTAAATAAGGTTGTATAAATAAAGCTCTTACTATGGTTCTTAGCTATAAGAATGATATTAAGCTAGAAACAGGAATTACATGTTAATTTTGTATCATTATAGCCATATTTTTTTCTGTTCTATTTTTGTGTTTTTATCCTGCATTTTTATTGTTTTTATGCCATGAACTTGGACTACTTGGTAGGTTTCTGCAATTTAATGGCTAAACATATTATAAAGGTCAGGAAAATAGCTTTACAAATATTGTCCTATCTTTTAGAGTAAGAGGGAGGATTTATTTTGAAGTTGGCATGATATGGTCACATTTCCTCCCTAATTTAAATTTCCGTATTATATATAAATCTGAAATCTCTTTTGTTGTCCAGCAACTATAACAATATGATAGATCAGAATGTATATCAGGAAGCAGACAAGCCATAAATATGTTCAATGGTTTCAAATATGACAATTTTAAATGGGAACACTGTGGATGAGATGAAATGGAAGGAAATATGAGGCTATTAAGATGGAAGAAACCAGGAAACATTTGGATTTAATTCCATCTTGGATCCATTCCACCAAAGTTCAACATAATGCAAGACTGAAGCAAATGATTGCTCTCCTTTGCCCTTATTCTTTTAGTCTTCTTTGTACTTTTGCACTGTAGAATTCTGTTAATGCCACATAGTTTTTAAAGGGTCATATTTCAGACCAGTTAGTAATATTACTTGTTTTTTTAAGGGTTGAAAAAAAAAGAGAGAAAAATAAACCTAATTTCAGGCTCTAGACGAATCTGGAGGGGGTTGTTTAAAGTGTTAAAACACAAGACAGCGTTAGAGTTGTGCGGCCAAGATGCATTTTGAGGAACTAACCCTAAACAGGAAAAATGCTTTTGTAAAACACTTAATAGTGATTCTTTCATGAAAAGTCCTTTGATCCAGAATCACAAATGTGCCTACCAGGAAACCAGTGAAACCAGTGAGGGGCCACTACTGGGGACGCAAATCTAGTTGATAATTGTTGCAGACAATGTATCATCAACTTGTATTTTATTTAAAACTATTATTTTGCTTATTTAAAAAAGTTGAGAGGTGAATTTGATGATGGATAGAACAACACTGCATGTACATCCTTATCCATCAGCTGAGTCCCATAGTTTACATATGCAAAACAAATATTACTTCCAATTTGTAGCTATTTATTTTTATTTATTTAGTTTTTTGGTGAGATTAAAACCACAGCAAGAAAGAATAACCTGCAACATGAGTGGATACTATGCTTGCAAAAGTTATTTAATATCCACATTTCATAAATAGTCAGCAAAAGATTTCTTAACAAAATTGAATGAAGTTCAAATGGACTTTTTTGAAAGTTTTAAAAACTCAGTTTTACCTGAAAACAACCAATTATTAGCTGATTTTAAAAACTGGTCTAGAGATTATATTTACAAAAAAAAATTATTATGGAGCCATTGCATAGCATTTAAAGTCATATCATTTCACCATTAACTGAGATATAACAATTTGGGGCAAAATAACATTTAATATTCTTGAAATTACCTAAATAAGACCATTTGTAATCAACAATATATTTAACTTTTCACCCTGTTGGAGTGGTGGCCAAATATATGATGATTGGATGCAAAGTGCTGTGAGTTCCATAAGACAAGCATTTATCCATTATGATAAACATCAGTATAATAAAGATATCTAGAAATTTCTAGAAGTAATTGATGATCTGTTATATATTGGATGAACATTGACTTGTGTTTAGGTATTAGGAAGGTGTGTGTGTGTGTGCATGTACCTATATATGTTTATGTGCATTAACTACACAAGATAAAGATTGTTGAATGCAAGTATAAGGTTTAAAATGTTTAATTTGCATTTCTTTGTCTGCTATACATATATATTTTTTAGATGAGCAAAGCTTAGACAAATTGTTTTTTTTTTAAATAATATAGCATAAGTATACTTAATTTTTCTAGTTTCACCAAAAGTTTTTCAATGTAGAAACATAATTTAATGACAAAACTAAAATATTGAAACTGGACTTCAGAACAAAACCTAATCTTTTAACCAAAAGCAAACAACTAGTTTTGGCTTTAAATATAAGACATAATGTGTATTTAACCATGCCTATTCAGGTAGAATGTCTTATCTGATCCCAAATCTACCCTAGATTTTTCTGTGAGTTCCCAAGTTCCTATTTCCATTGCAAACTCTCATTTTCTGTAAAAATGCGAACTAACCTAAATGATTGTTCCATAGACAAAGAACATAAAATCACAAAACACTATGCCATATAGTAATTTATAAAATTTTATTGGTGTAAACAATAGCAACCTTTATTATGATTTCTTTTTCTCTTGAACAAAGAATTTTTGAGTCCCAATCAACTGAATCTTTGTTACTTTTCCAGTCAAATACTTTTTAAAATATCAATTAGCCAATCTCAAAAATTGACATGTAGCTGCTATTAACACAGACCTTTTTGTTGTGGGAGTATACAGATATAATATGACACTGAATCCTTGAATGTTTGACTATTAGGAAAGCATAATATTTTCATGACGTTTTTATCCACCTATTTGTCAGATTATTAATTGATTATTCTCCTGTAGCATTTTATCCTGTTTATGAAACTCTTTCCTTAGCCACCTTTATTTTGCAAGTGCATATCATAAATTATAAAATCAATGGCATAGTTTGTCTGGCACACATAAAATTGATAGCTTCCCTTTCTTTTATTAGCATAATCTGCCAATTTATTATGAAAGAGTGAATGACATGCTTGTGATTAGAACTGGTCATGACGGGTCACTTGAAAACTTACTGATGGTGTGTGAGACATGCTTTTTAATTAAAATGTAGGTCTGAGCTGGCTAGGCAAACACCAATTTCTCCTTGCTCATCATATTTATTGAGTCATGTATTTTCTTATTTATAATATTTTAAATTAACAATAGTGAGTCAGATTAGCATACAGAAGACATGCCCCAGAGGAAAACACAGAAAAAAAGCATGCTATTTTACTTAGGGCAAGCAAAAGCATACTGCCTGTAAAAATACTGTAAGAAGGTGTGAACATTAAAGATGATAACTTGAGAAGTATAAAGTTTTACCAGATTTACTAGTCACTTTTAAACTTACCGCTGTGTATTTGCTTAACATCCATCAATTGTCTTAAGCAACATCAGCTCCCCCACTTTCACCCGCTTTCTTTCACAAAGTTATAACTTAGGCAAGACAGTCCCAACTCCAATTGCACAATGTCCTCAGGGTTACGGTGAGCTCAAAGGATGTTGTGAAATCCTCGAGGCAAAATTAATCGTGATGTGACTTAATTTTTTAAAGTGAAATGTGTACAATAAAGTGCCCCTAAGAGGAGGCTTAGTGGATGATGAGGGAGGTAATGAATACAGCAAACGATTACAGGGTGTCAGAACAGCAGGACTGGGGTGGCTGGCAGTGACTACTACTTTCATCCCACAGACATCTGCGGGTGAGGGCAGGAGATGAAAAGCCATGCATCTTCTCTGTAATTTGTATTGCCACAGCATTCCATCTTGGCCACACAACTCAGTCACACGTACTTTTGTTGATTCAGAAGAATTTCCAAAGGACAAGCTTGCACTCTTCTTGCTATGAAAGAGAGTTCTGCTACATTTTGATGAAATTGTGAGTTAGGGTCTGGCTTTATGTTTGTTTGTTTTTGCTTGTTTGTTTTGGAATACAATCTATGATTTCTAAGCACCCCCTTTTACTTTCATCAACAGGACAGAAAATGGATCCAGTCATAAATAAGACAAATGAGAAGCAAGGGGCATGTGTGTTTTGCCCCTGGTCGTATCTCTGACTTCTTTTAGATTTTGTGAAGTGATTGTAACATAAAAAGAATTCAAAACAATGTTTTTAGATAGAGTAGAATGCACTCAAAGTCCAGGTGTGATAGGGTTAGCATGCTATTATTTTTTGGAGATATTTTTTGAAATGACAAATAATCAATCATAACTATTTAATGGAGGTAATAAGTGGATCAGGTTGCCACCTTAAGCTGACATATTCATCTCTTTCAAAATCCTTCTGTGTCTCGTAAGTGTTATTGCCCTCAGCTCAATGTACTCTACATAGTCCAATTATAAGACATTCTGGTACAATGGAATCTGATAGTACACAAAGCTCAATTCAGGGAGAACAGATAAGATGTGCTCGTGCCAGTCTATTTCATCCCTCCTGCAGTGTTGCTACTTAACTTCTCCAGGACCAGTGAATTCCTAGCTTGATTGTAGAATTCCATGGGTAGCTTTACATTGTTTCCAACAGTTGTCCAGGCTGCTTATTTTCCCTCACTTTCCAAATTCATCTGATCTGAGCATATACGGCTTACGCATTATGGTTTACATGCCATGGTTTATGACTAAGGATGTAATGATTTTTGACTTTGTTTTATTGCACTTGAGCTATATTAAATTAAACTGGCCTTCTCGTTAATTTATCATTGGTAAAATATTTCAAATGCATTTTTTGTTAATCCTGTACTTCAAACCTATGAATACCTTGCTTAATTGTGTTTTATGAACCAAACTACAATGACCTCATACTTAGGCTTTACTTTTGTAATAAATTGACATAAGTAAAAAAAAATGTTAGTAAGTAATGTGAAATATTGCTAATATCATTGGGCTTGACATTTGCCTGGAAGGAAAACTAGGAGACACATCTTTTGAAAGCCAAATCCTTATACAATACATCCTGTAATATTTTTCTCATACCTCTGTAAATTCCCCCTTGTGGATTTTAGTCTTCCCTACCTAATATCAGCCAACACACTCTCTTGATGTAAGACCGGGTAGCGTGGAAGAAAATGAACTTTGGCATCAAAAGGACCTGTTTTTGATTGTAGGTTCTGTCCAAACTTTCGATAAGTTATTTAAGTTCTTCAAACTTCAGCTGCCTCACCTGTGAGGTGGAGATTTGATATTTACATTTTAAGGCTCTTTTAATGTCAAATGAAATAATATTTGTGCAGCAACATGGAAGGCACACAGAATCAGTAGTAGCACTAGCCCTACTATTCTATTGAAGAATCTATAGAATCATGACAAATGATCTTGATGGATCTTTTTACCATTTATGGGCCTTAAAACTTTAATACATTCATTCATTCAACAATAATTTATTTAACAACTCAACTTGGAAACACAACTACAGAAGATGAGAAGATGAGAATCAATCACTAAGATTGATATGTTCTACTTTCTATGAGTATGACTAGTAGGAAAAATTTTAATTTTTTATTCATTTTATAAATAGTTGCATAATATTATATACACTGAGCATTGTTCCAAGTACTTCACAAATATTACCTAATTTAAATCTTATAATAACTCTATAGATAATACATTATACTTATTTTACATTCAAGGAATTGACACATAGAAGTTTAGTCACATATCCAAAGCTATACATTGCTAGTAGGTGATGGGAGCAGAAATGCAAGAATGAGCCCTGCTAGACTGGCTTCTAAGTTCATCCTCTTAGCCACTTAACCATGGTGCTTCTCCAGAAGTAATTGAATAGGATTAATTCTAATTGTAATAAGTGATATAAAGGAGATACACAGAATGCTATAAAATGAGAATAACAATATCTGCCAACAAATGACTTTTTGAGAGTTCATTGTGTTCCATGCTCTGTGGAGTCCACAATGCCTTTAATTTCCTTTACTGAGCTCCTCTCACCACTAAAATACATTATGATTTGGAAATTTAACAAATGTTTTTCTAAGAGTGACCTGCTAGTTCTTCTGCAAAAAATAAAAAAAGAAAGTGGCCCAAGCAATTACTTTAAAACATTATTATGCAAATGTTACATTAATTTAGAAAAAACATGGCTGAATTCCATTGCCATCCTTCCAAAGCAAAATCTCATTTGATAAAAACAATTTCTTCCTGAGTAAATGGTACACCACCTTTAAATACAGTTAACAACAACAACAAAAAAGTATTCAGGCATGCTGTGACCATTGCTGACAATGAATGCAGTAGCAAGTCCTTACACCAGCCTGATGAAGTAAGTACCAAGAGAGAAATGTTCTAGATTAAATCACAAAAAGAGTAGCCAAGACTGTCCTTTTTATTACCTGTTTGTTTAAGGCTTATCTTGCTGTTGATATGCTACAAATGGCCTCTAGCAGGAAAAAAATATATATCTTTGCCAGAAAGTAAAGTTCTCGATAAAAAAAAAAAAAAAAAAAAAAAAAGTGCCTGATTCACTGTTGTATATCCTACTCTTAAAACAGGACCAGACACATAGTAAGTTCTCAATAACTACCATTAGAATATTGAATTTTGAGTAGATATCTTTTTGGTTACATCAATACTAGTCAACCAAGGAAGTCTAAATGGGATGGACATAATGTGGGTGAAAGTTACCCATTACGTCTGGATTCTAGTCCAACCTTTGCCACCAATTTAGCTTGTGATCTGAGGTGAACTACTTTATCTCCCTATTTCTGTCCTTCCTCAGCTATGGAAGACCTAATGCACTTCTAAAAGTGAACAGGCACATATTCCTTTGATAACTTGTTCTCAGTTTTAGCTTGCCAGACATTTATAACTTTATTTTTGACTACAATTAATATCTTTCTCTTGTGGTAGTGGGAGGGGAAACATGATGATGCACAAGAAAACCAAATATGCCGAAAGAATGTATATATATTCCCTCTGGAAGGAGTGCATAAAAGTTAGGCATGGTGAGTGAGTAACCCCAACTGATTAACTCTACCCTTGATTAGAACACTGACTCACCATATGACTAACCACACATCAGATATTTATCTTGGGCCAACTGTGGTTGACTCATAATCTATGGTTTAAGATGCAGATCAGAGCTACCTTTGATCTTCTTCTCGCAAGAATTACAAAGAAGATAATACCCTGTGTACTAGCAAAGCCAACTTTACTGCCACAGAGGATGTACCCAACTCCCATTATTCTGATTCACTGGAGAACAGGTTACAGCAATAGCAACAGGGTCTGAAATAATCACTTTCAAATTTGTATTTGGGGCTACAGAAGCTGATAGAAGTTATACCCCATTGTGTAGCTTTGAAAATATAAGTATCTGAAAGCATGTGTAGATTTTTAAAAATAATCAACATCCCTGTAACATTAGACACAGAAAACCAATATCAAAAATAAGCCATGTATTTTCCCACTTTATAAACATTTTTCACTTCTGATTTCTGTGTGGTTACAGATTGTAATCTTTAAAGGCGGAGACTAAGCACAGTTTGATATGAAGGATATTGATCAGGGACCAACACCTGGGGAAGGGAGAGGCCAGCAATAAGAGCAGGCAGAGAGAAGTCAAACATTGAGGCAAGCACAACAAAGCCTTGGCTGAGTGTGCAGGGAGCTTTGGCGTGCATATGACTTATCAGGCTTTTCCCCTGGGAGTCAGAATGACTGCGCTTTGGCACCCGCCAGAGGTCAGTCACTGGATGTGGGCTACTATGGAAAGGACGTGACCTCAGCCAGATCTCCCACTGAGGAGGCACCTAAAGGAGCTGATAGCTAGACCAGGCGTGTGATCAGCAGCAGCAGCAGCAGTAGAGGCAACAGTCCCTTTCTGAAGAGGATCTGGGTAACAAAACTCTTTGTCTACCAGGCATATCACATAGTAATTTTTAAGGAGAAAATTACAGAATATGGCCAAATTTCTATGAAACAAACATAATTGCTTGAGAATAAAAGTGCTATTCTATGATTTAGTATGATTGTCCATCTGGGATGCTAGTATAAAGCTTAGTTTCTGCAACATACAAATATCTTGAGGCCATTGACTATATAGCTGAACTGTCTGGTTTTTTTTCAAAACTATATTAAGAAATCATTTAACACATCTAGTAATTGGCTGGCTCTTGTGATTCAGTTTTTTCAGAATAAAGATATGGTCATATGCCTCGAATGGTCAGAATTTGCTGTAGAGGGAAAGCTTCTTAATGTGTCTATGTAATATAAATATAAATATAACCATATATACATATATATATGTATTCACATACATGCATATATATCTCTCTTGCAAATTATAAGCTGTAAGTCACAAAGGATGCATGATGGTTAATTACATGTGTCAATTTGACTGAACCATGGGCTGCTCAGATATTTGGTCAAATGTTACTCTGTATGTGACTGTGAGGATTTTTGGATGGAATCAACATTTGAATCAGTCAGTACACTGACTAAAACAGATTGCTGTCCTCAATGTGGGTGGCCCTCCTCCAATCAGTTGAAGGCTTGAATACAACAAAAAGCCTGCCCCCTCCCACAAATAAGAAGAGACATTTCCTGCCTGACTGCAGGAGCTGGGATATCAGTCTTTTCTCATCTCTAGACTCAAACAAAAATGTTGGCTGTCCTAGTCTCCAGCCTCTGCCAACTTTTGGATTTTAGACTGGAATTATACAATCATCTCTTCTGTGACTCCAATAGATTTTGGGAGCTCTCCGCCTCCATAAACTTGTAAGCTCATTCCTTATGATAAATATTTTTGAGAGGATATGTCAATAAATATCACAATCAAAATATGTAAATTCACCACCTGCACTTCTCTATTTAATTCTTACATGTAATAAACTTTGATTTTCTTAGTAACATGCCAATATATAGAAAGTTTCAGATCTAAGACATATAAATAGTATCAGAGTAGAAATTAGAAAAGAAAAATCAATGTAATTAGGAGTTCTGATATGTGTTACATTTTTTTTCTTATGTATTTTACTTTGGGGTTGAAACAAAGAAAAAAAATTACCCTGATAATTTGTAAGTACAAGCTAAGCTTCATGCAGAAACTCAGCCACATTCTTATTACTTGCGTAATTTAAGAATAAGCTTAAAGGAGTCTCAGTCTGTAAGTACAACCCAGGTTACTGGAAGAGGCAAATATATATCACTCTGGAAGAATTCCCTTTATTCCACTCTTCTAAGAATTCTCATAGACAACGTGTCAAGAAAAATGAGCAGGATACAGTTAAGAACCCAAAAAACAATTAAGGAAAATGCATCATGGAGAGAGTAGAAGAAATAACACATAGAGCTAACATTGATTTGTGAAGTTTTAGATATTTAACTATTAAACACAGTTTGCAAATTATCTAGTATCTGATGTTTTAAAGAAATTATGTTAGATATTTAAAATGGGAAAATGGGAAAAATTCATTACCAAGTGACAAATAGAACTTTTATAGATGCCAACTATAATATTTGCAATTAAAAAACTCAATAAATAGATTTGATAGTAGATTAGACACTGTTGAAGAAAAAATTAATGAACTGGAATGAATATATAAATTATCTAAAATATAGCAATTTTACATTTAGATTTAGATGTGGATACACAGATATAGATATCTGTGGCTCTTAAAATAAGTAATAGAATATTTGACAAATAAATTAAGAGACAAGGTAGATTTTATAAGATATTTGAACTAAATCTAATCAAAATTCTAAGGAACAGGGAAACAGATACACAAAATACTTGAACTTAAGGAAACTATCCTAAACACTTATGAACTATCTCTGCAGAAAATCTACAGCATCCTGTGTTCCTCATTTTTTAAGTACAATTAGTCTTTATTTTTGATTTTTGCATTTATGTCATCACTATCATTCCTTGCAGCCCCTTCACCACACATTAGATTGTGGCCTTTTTGTTGTTAGAGTTCGTATTGTTTTCATGTTGGCATTCCCATTCATCCCCAATACAATACTATATACTTAG
The DNA here is from genome assembly GCF_000951045.1 of Mandrillus leucophaeus. Lineage (NCBI taxonomy): Eukaryota > Metazoa > Chordata > Mammalia > Primates > Cercopithecidae > Mandrillus > Mandrillus leucophaeus. Next base: position 3,032,746 of record NW_012102887.1, read on the forward strand.
GGCAGTAAATAATGTCTTTTCTTAATTCAAGTTTTGTAGGATGGATCACCACAGTCTGATCTATGTCTATACAACTCAGTGCAATCACTTGTTCTCAGTATTTCTGTAAGGAAGGAAACACTTCAGGTGTAGGAAGACCAATGATGTTACAGCATAAGCTTTGAGATATCTGACTCTTTATGGTTGCTTAAATATATCTCATTAGTCCATGTTTATTCCCTTTTAGTTACCTACAATGTAAAATGTATTGCATTCTTTCAGAAATGTGTATTTTTAATATTCTAGTGGTTTGGGGATTATTAAAGTAATTAATTGAGCTGAATTAATAGCATAAAACATTTAGGGACATTTCTCAGAAAAAAAGAAAAAGGTACATATATTTACATGTAGTAGATGGTGTTTAAGATGTAATTCAGAGCAAATTTCATGGGTATATTATATATCTCTCTAAATATGATTGCTGAATGACATATTTTAAGCATCAAGAGAATAATCAACCAATTTATCAAATTCTAGTATTTTTAAATATTAACTTTATATTTTTTAAGCCAACAGATGTCATAGGTATATTGAAATACTGTCATTTGCCTACCTCCATCAAATGAGATCGCTTTAATAGAAACTCTGACCCTGATTTAACTAGAGGAACATAAACAGTACTACTATAATATAACCCAGAAGTATAAAACATTATAAAAATGACAGTAGGTAAAAAAAAAATCCCCTTCAGGTTAAGGAGAGTTAGGTATCTATTTAATACACTGAAAAGGCCCATTGCTTGATTGTTGACTGCTCACATATTTTTATTTCACTATTTAAACTCCAGACATTTATTTTTTGGGAAACTCATCTATAATCTGAATTGAAATTATAAGAATGTGGGAATTAATAAAATGCTTGTAGAGTTGGCTGCAAATATTTTATGTAATTAGAGATGACAGACACTGAGGCTCAATGAATAATACAGTTTCTATGTATATCAAATAGGGTATGAAAATTAGGTGGGATATTACCAGTGGAAAAAAACACAGGTAATTTATTAAATGAAGAATAGGATTGTGTTAGTCTTATTTTTCAACAGCTAAGTCATTGCTTTTATCCTGGTTTATCATATATCATAAAAAGCACTGCACTTTCTGAAAATCTAACTGAAGATCACTGTATGTATTAGCCAGGGTTCTCTAGAGGGACAGAACTAATGGTGTGTATATATATAGTTTATTAAGGAGAATTAAACTCACATGATCACAAAGTCCCACAATAGGCCATCTGCAAGCTGAGGAGCAAAGAAACCAGTCCAAGTCCCAAAGCTGAGGAACCTGGAGTCCAGTGTTCAAGGGCAGGAAGCATCCAGCACGGGAGAAAGATGTAGGCTGGGAGGCTAGGCCAGTCTAGTCTTTTCACATTCTTCTGCCTGCTTTTACCCTAGCTGAGCTGGCAGCTGATTAGACTGTGCCCACCCAGATTAAGGGTGGGTCTGCCTTTTCCAACCCACTGACTCAAATGTTAATCTCCTTTGGCAACACCCTCACAGACAGACCCAGGATCAGTACTTTCCATCCTTCAATCAAATCAAGTTGACCCTCAGTATTAACCATCACAATCACAGTATGTGGGAATGAACATAATTAAAAATTCAATGTATTCCCTGAATGCTAAAGCTAGTCAACTAGTAAGTGATTGAAAATTGTAAAAATGGCCAGGCGTGGTGGCTCAAGCCTGTAATGTCAGCACTTTGGGAGGCCAAGGCAGGCAGATTGCTGGAGGTCAGGAGTTCGAGACCAGCCTGGCCAACATAGTGAAACTCCATCTCTACTAAAAATACAAAAACTAGCTGGGCATGGTGGCCCATGCCTGTAATCCCAGCTACTTGGGAGGCTGAGGCAGGAGAATCACTTGAATCCAGGAGGTGGAGGTTGCAGTGAGTCAAAATCGCACAACTGCATTCCAGCCTGGGTGGCAGAGGAAGACACCCTCTCAAAGAAAAAAAAAAAAAAGAAAAGAAAAAGAAAATTGTAAAAACAGCAAATGTGCTTCTTTTGTTGTTAAACTACTTTACTGAGGTTTGATGGGCATGCAAAAAGCTATACATATTTACAATTGGAGATAAGGATACACTCATGAAACCACTACCACAATCTATGCCATAAACATGTCTATATGTTTCCATATGGTTTCCTCTTACTCTATTTATTTCAGCTTGTTTATTGTGATAATACAACATAAGATCTCCCACTTAGCAAAATTGTAAATATATAATATAGTATTGTATATAGGCACTACACTGTGCCATAAATCTCTAGAACTTACTCATACTACATAAATAAAACTTTGCATCCTTTAACTAATATCCTCCCATCTCCCCTTCTTCCCAGTCACTGGCAACCACCATTCTTCTCTCAGCAGCTATGAATTTGACTATTTTAGATTTCTCATATAAATGTATCACGTGGTATTCATCCTTCTGTGTCTGGCTTATTTCATTTAGTATAATCTCCATCAAGTTCATCCATATTGCAAATGGCAGGATTTCCTTCTTTTTGTGGCTTCATATTTTATTGGAGGTATATGTCACATTTTCTGAAATGTATCACATACTATTCGTCCTTCTGTGTCTTGCTTATTTTGCTTAGCATAATCTCCACCAGGTTTATTCATATTTCAAATGACAGGATTTCCTTCCTTTTGTGGCTTAATATTTTATTCTAGGTATATGTTAAATTTTCTCTATTCATTCACCCATCAATGGACGTTTAAGTTGCTTCCATATTTTGGCTATAGCAAATACTGCTGCAGTCGATGTAGAAGTGCACATATCTGACTTCATTTTCTTTGGATATATACACAGAGCTGGGATTGCTACAAATATGGTAGTTCTATTTTTAGTTTTTTGAGGAACCTCCATACTGTTTTCTATAGTAGCCACACCAGTTAATATTCTCACCAACAGTGTACATGGGTTCCCTTTTCTCCAGATTCCTGACAATACTTGCTATCTCTTTGCAGATGACATGGTCTTATTCGTAGAAAACCCTTAAAACTGCACAAAAAAATCCCTCATAGAGCTAATGAAGAAATTTAACAAAATTGCAGAATAAAAAAATCAATATACAAAATCAGTTGTGTTTCTATACAATACCAATTAACTATCTGAAAAAGAAATTAAGAACACAATCTATTTATAATAATACTAACAATAAATAAGTAAATAAATAAATAAATAAATAACTCAGGAATAAACTTAACCAAGGAGGTGAGAGACTAGTACATTGAAAGCTATAAAAAAAACTGACAAAATAAATTAAATTTGTGAAGACACAAATAAGTGGAAAGACATTTGTGTTCATTGATTGGAAGAATTAATATTTCTTAAATGTCCATACTACCCAAAGAGAGTTAAATATTTAATACAATTCCTACCATAATCCCAATGGCAGTTTTACAGAAAAAAATCCTAAAATTTATATGAGGCCAGAAAAGACCACAAACAGCCCAATATATGAGCAAGAAAAAGAAAGCTGGTGGCATCACCTTTCTTAATTTCAAAATATATTACAAAACTGCAGTAATCAAAACAGTATAGCACTGGCATAAAATCAAACATCTAGATCAATGGAATAACATAGAGAGCCCTATAACAACCCAAGCATAGACTGTTCACTGAGTTTTAAAAAGGATACCAAGACTACTCAATGGGAAAAGGATAGTCTCCTTAATGAATGGTGCTGAAAAAACTGGATAGTCACATGCCAAAAAATAAGAAAAGAAATTGGGCCCTTATCTTACAACATACACAAAAATGAACTCAAAATAGGTGAAAGACCTAATCATAAAATCTGAAGAGAGAAAACTCCTAGGAAAAAACAAAGGAAAAGAGCTTACTGACATTGACTTTTGCAATAATTTTTACCAAAAGCAAAAGCAAGAAAAGCAGAAACAAACAAATGGGATTCTATAAAAATCAAAAGCTCAGAACAACAAAAGAAATAACAAAATGAAAAGGCAATCTATAAAATACGAGATAATATTTGCAAACCATGTATTCGATAAAGGGTTAGTATCCAAAGAGTATAAGGAACTCCTATAACTCAGTAGTAATAAAACTAATTAACCCAATTTTTAAAAAAACGGGCAAAGGGAATGAGAAGACATTTGACCAAGTACAACATACAAATGGCCAACAGATATATAAAAATGATGCTCAACAATACTAGTTATCCATGAAATGCAAATCAAAACCACAATGAGATATTTTCATCTCACACCTGTTAGGATGGCTATTATATAAAAAAATATATATACACATATATATCAAAAGTTCTAAATAAAATTAATGCAGAATAAATAAGAATTTTTATATATAGCAGAAATACATTTTGAGTAAATATGTGCAAAACTCAGAAATACACAATTATGGCTCATTTCTATAAATACTAAAAGTATTTACATTGCATAGATTATCCTTCTTTTTCGGGTGTTTTGACAAACAAGTAAAAGATTTATGATACATAAAGTCGAAATTAGAGAAAGCTAAGTGAATCTCTTACTGATACCCAAAATTCAGTGTATGTGTCTACTCTGCCATTGCAGCACTGGACTAAGATAGGCAACTCTGTGAGTTTGCTCAGATAAGATATATATCCTGGAAGAAGAGGGGAGAATGCATGCCACTTTCAGGTAGGTATTTTGTGCCCAAATGTATAAGGGTCTTGCCCAGTTCCTCTCTCAAATTCATCTATCAGGTAATTCATTGGCTTTCTTTAAGATCTTGTAAAAACATAATTTAAAAGTTGATTATCTGAATGAATAAAACGAAGTAGATGTAAGTATTTTCTAGATCAGTGCTTTCCAATAAAAATGTTATACATGGTGCATATTTAAATTTCAAATTTTTAGTAGACAAATTAAAAAGAAAACTAAAAAGAAACATGAAATTGATATAATAATACATTTTACTTAACCCAATATATCAAAAAATCCCTTCTATTCATAAATATTCAAGTATATCTAAAATATTCATTTGAACATGCAATCAATATGAAAAATTTATTAACAGGCTACTTTGTATTCTTTCTTTTTATACTAAGTTTTCAAATTTGGGTGTGTATTTTACACTGACAGAATTTCTCAGTTTGGACAAGCCACATTTCAAGCGCTCAGTGGCCATATGTAGCCAGTAGCTGCCATATTGGGTAGCACAGATGTAGGTTATCAAGTCAAGCAGGCCCTACTATTATTCAGTATTAGTATTAATATTTTCCTTCCTTCCTTCATTTTCTTTCTAGCCTCAGCGGGAAGAAGAATATAGGTGCAAGAAAACATCAATGTAGTTCCTTAGAAACCAAAAGCAGTCAAATTCAAAATCTTCTTAAAGTTTAGTAAAATTTCTATAAACCAATCCACCCAATAAAGAAGGGATGCTGTAAATAAGAGATATTATGTGAATACATTAACATTCACATTTTGGATGATGTGAATTAATATACAAAAATTAAGAGATATGTTAAATATGTCTCTACCACCACAAAGTAATTGGGTGAAAAAGTATATTTAATCATTTCTGTGTTTAATCTATAAGACATATAAAACTGATTTTTCTTTTTGCTAAAATAACTTGCCAATTGATTATTATTCAACCCATGTATTTATATCAGAAGGTAATTTAAATGGTATATACAAAGTATTATAGCTATTATTCAAATATTCCTCTGAATATTTTAAGCAGCAAATTTTAGTGCTAAAATTACACAAATGAAATATAGTAATACAACACAAAAAGTGTGTATTCATGTCATCTAATTCATTATTCTATCATAACATGAATTCAATTTGTCTTTACTATCACTTTTGAGATTCAGCTAATTTATCATTTTTAAATGATGGAAACATCTATAATGTCATAATAAGTATGCTATCTGAAAATTTATTCTTACTTTACAATTGTTTTCTATGAATATTACTGGTTATCCTAAGTAATTTTAAGAGTACTGTCTTGAAAACTGCTTCTTCTCCCAGATTTAGCATTGTCTTACAGTATATGTTTTGGAAAAAAATGCTAATTCATAAAGTCAGGAATCATAAGACAAAACATGAAAATATGAAATAAACATTTTCTTTCATTAGTACTAATTTTATGGTTGATAAATTAAATATTTAGAAGAATCGATAAAAACCTATGTCAAATTTCATAGTGATAATACTAAATATAGTATCCTAGACCATGCTATGAATTCAAAATGTCTTGAACCTTGACTTGTTTATCTTTGTTTTTTTAATGGTTTCTGATGAGGCAATGCCAGTACATTTTGATTGTTAGGGTTTCTCTTCATTACAAAATCTAAAAATTAACTTTTATCTTGTTTATAAATATTTGGTTTTGTAGTGACTCCTCACATGACCTCTTTAGTTATGGAATTCATATGTTAGTTGGAACTTAATTACCAGATTAGCATTTAGAATGTTTTTACAAGGCACCAGCTATGCAAGCACTAGAAAATACAGACTTACTTTTCTCAAATGTATTCTTAAAGATTCACTGGCAATGTTATGGATGAATTGTGTGTTCTCTCAGTCCACATGTCGAAGCTTTAATTCCCCATGTGACCCTATTTGGAGATAGGGCCCTGAAAGAGGTAATTAAAGTTAAATGAGGTCATAAGGGTGGGGCCTTAATCCAATACATCTGGTGTCCTTATAAGAGAGGAAGAGACACCAGGATGTGCATGCACAGATAAAAGGTCATGTGAGGTTGCAGCCTGAAGACCAACATGTGCAAACCAAGGAGACAGGCCTCAGGACAAACCCAATCTGTGGAGACTTTGAACTTAGACGTCTGTCCTCCAGAACTGCGAGAAAATACGTGTCTGTTAAGTCACCCAGTCTGTGGTATTTTGTTATGTCAGCCCTAGCTAACTAATACAGACAGATAATCTCCCAAATCCAAACAATCTTGTTTCCATACACTAGTACAGCTCTTTCTACATCGGTAGTCATTCTGCACTATGGCATTTTGTTATATTTATGGTATCATTTATAAACAGTGAAATTCACCCGTTTTAGGTGTACAGATTGATACATTTTGATATCTATATATAATTGTTTAATCATCATCATAAAAATATACAGGATGGCTTAATCTGCATGCATCTTTATAACTAGAACCTTTGTACCACCAATCTCAGCATCAGACAAAACCTGATGTCCTGTCACACTATATTTGCCTTTCCTAGCATATCATACACATGTAACCATACAATATGTTGTCTTACTGATTGATTGTGTTTGTCTTCTACTTATGATAATTTTTTAGATTCATCCATGTTGTTGTACATATTAATATTTTTTCCTTTCATTGTGAAATAGCATCCTATAGTATGAATTTACCTCAGTTTGTTTATTCATTCATCAGTTGATGGCCATTTGAGTTGTTTTTACTTCCGAATCTTATGAATAATATTGCTAAGAAAATGCACATAGACTTTTTTTGGTGGAATTGTTGGGTAAATACCTATGAATGGAATTGATGACTTATATGGTAACATGTAACATTTTGCATTTCTATCAGCAATAATGAGATTTACATTTGCTTCACATTCTCACCAGCACTTGGTATGGTCAGAATTTCTAAAATCAACCATTCTAGTGAGTATGCAGTGATATTGCATTATGATTTCACTTTGCATTTTTCTGATAACTTGCCATGTTTAACACCTTTCCTTGTGCTTATTGACACAGACACTTCATTTGATAAATGTGTATTCAAATCATTTGCCCTTTTTCTGTGGTTTCTTTTCTTATTATTTAAAGAATTCTATGTATTTTCTGTGAGGAAAAGCCCTTTCCTGTATGTGCTGCAAAAATATTTTTGCCAGACTGTCGCTTGTACTACATTTTTTAAACTACATTTTTTGAAGAGCAAAATGTGTAATGAAGAGAGAAATTTGGGTCCAATTTTATTATTTTTTTCCACTAAGAGTTTATACTTGTGTCCCGATTGAAAATTGTTTGCCTAATTAAGTGTCACAAATATCTTTCTCCTTTTTTCTTCTAGAAGTTGAATAACTTCAGCTCATTTTGAGTTGATTTTTTATATGATGTAAGGCAAGGGCTGGAAATAATTTTTTTATGAAGATATGCAGTTGTTCTAGCACCAAAAGACTCACTTTGTCCCCATTTAATTGCCTTGGCAATTTTTTAAAACATCATTTGACCATGAGCATTGTTTTCTTTTTGGACTGTTTATCATGTTTTACTAATTTCTATGTGTATCCACACACCAATTCCAAACTGCCTTTAATACTGTAGAGTTACAATAAGCTTTCAATCAGGCAGGTTTTTAGTTTGTTTGTTTCAAATTCTCTTATATATTCCTGCTTCTTAAAATTTAAATACAAATTTTAAAAACAGCTTATCAATTTATTTAATGAATTGTGTTAGAATTTAGTTATGAACATTTTTAAAAAATAAAGATGCAAACATAAAAAATTAAAAAATAAAAAACAATAATTGATTGCACTGAAGCTATAAATCTATTTCAGTAGAATTGTTCTTAAGATCAAGTCACCAGTCCATGAACAAAGTGTATATCTTACTTTAAGTCTTCTCCAATTTCCCTTTGCTTTGTAGAGTATACAACTTTTGCACAAATATTGTTATATGTATTCCTAATATTTAATTTTTGATGCTCTTTTAAATATAACTGGTTTTCAAATTTTATCTTATATTTATTAATTGTTAGTATATGGAATTATAATTACCCTTAATGGCAAAAACCGCAATTATTTTTGCACCAATCTAATACTTTTTATAGCAACCTAGTGTCCTATAAACTTGCTAAATTCACTTATTAGTTTAAGATTTTTTTTGTAGAGTCCTCAAGATTTTTACAAATACAGTAATGTCTGCACAGGAGTTTTAATCATTTTACTTCCCTTTTTCCAATCTTTATTAATTTTAGTTTTCCTTGCTTTGTTGCACAGGCTAATACACTGAGTAAAATGTGAAATAGAAGTAACTAAAGTAGACATCTTTGCATGTTTCTGATCTTAGCTAGAAACAATGGGCCTTTAACCATTGAGCGTGATATCTGTAGGCATTTCACATATGCCCTTAATCAAATTGAGGATGTTTTCTTCTTTTTCTACTGCTTAAAAATATTTTATCATGTAAGAATGTTGAATTTTTACAAACAACTTTAATGCATCCATTGAAACGTGGTTTGTTTTCATTATCTATTGCTAGGGTGACTTTTAAAAACTTCAACTTTTATGTTCAATGCAACGGATAATTGTGCAGTTTTGTTATATGGGTATATTGTACCCAGGTAATAGACATAGTATACAATAAACCATCTCAGGCTTGTTTTTATGTACGGTGAAAGGAAAGTATATAGTTTCATTCCTTTGCATGTGGTTAGCCAGTTATCCCAGCATCATTTGTTGCATGGGGTTTTCTTTCTCCATTGCTTGGTTTAATTGAACTTGTCAAAGATCAGATGGTAGTAGATGTGTGGCTTTATTTTTGAGTTTTCTATTTTTCCACTGGTCTATATGTCTTCTTTTTTTCCCCCAGCACCATGCTATTTCGGTTACTGTAGCCTTATAGTATAGTTTAAAGTCGGGTAGTGTGATGCCTCCAGCTTCATTCTTTTTGCTTAGGATTGCTTTGGCTATTTGAGGTCTCTTTGGTTAGATGTGAATTTTAAAATAGCCTTTTTTTTTTTTTTTTAAATTCTGTAAAAAATGACATTGGTAGTTTGATAGGAATAGCGTTGAATCTGTAAATTGCTTTGAGCAGTACGACCATTTTAACAATAGGGATTCTTCCAATCCATGACTATGGCATGTTTTCCCATTTTTTGTGTTTCATTTCTGATTTCTTTCAGAAGTGTTTTGTAGTAGTTCTCCTCGTAGAGATCTTTCACCTCCTTGGTTAGCCATATGCCTAGGTATTTAACTTCCTTTGTGTCTATTGCAAATGGTATTTTGTTCTTGATTTGAAGATCAGCCTGGATCTTACTGATGTATAGAAATGATACTGATCTTTGCGCATTGATTTTGTTTCCTGAAAACTTGCTGAGATCATTTATCAGTTCTAGCATTCTTTTGGTGGAGTCTTTAGTGTTTTCTAAGTATAGAATCATATTGTCAATGAAGAAAGATAATTTGACGTCTTTTCTTCTTTGGATGACTTTTATTTCTTCCTCTTTTCTGATTGCTTTGGCTAAGACTTCCAGCACTATGTTGAAAGCAGCAGTGAGAGTAGCCATTCTTGTTTTATTCCAGTCTTCAAGGAGAGTGGTTCCAGCTTTTCCCTCTTCAGTATGCTGTTGGCTGTAGGTTTGTCATAGATGTCTTATTATTTTGGGGTATATTCCTTCAATGTCTAGTCTGTTGAGGGTTTTTATCATGAAATGTTGAATTTTATCAAAAGTTTTCTGTGTATCTATTCAGATGGTTATATCGTGTGTGCTTTTAAATTTATGTAATGAATCACATTTCTTGATTTGCATAATTTGAACCAGACATACATCCTAGTAATAAAGCTTACTTGATCATAGTGAGTTGTCTTTTTGATGTGCTCCTGAATTCAGTTTGCTAGTGGTATTTTGTTGTGGACTTTTTCATCTATGTTCGTTGGGGATATCAGCCTGAAGTTTTCTATTTTTCACTTTGTTTCTGCCAGATTTTGGTAGAAGGCTGATGTTGGCTTCAGAGAATGAATTAGGGAGGAATGCCTCCTCCTTAATTTTTTGGAACAGTTTTAGTAGGATTGGTAGAAGTTCTTCTTTATATGTCTGGTAGAATTTAGTTGGAATCCATCTGGTCCAGTGCTTTTATTTAGTTGGTAAGTTTTGTATTACTTAATCAATATCAGAGCTCAATATTGTTCTATTCAAGGGTATCAATCTCTTTCTGATTCAATCTTGGGAGATTGTGTCTTTCCAGAAATTTATCCATTTCCCCTAGATTTTCTAGTTTGTGTGCATAGTTGCTTACAGTATTCTTGGTTGATCTTTTGATTTCTGTGGGACCCGTTATAAGGTCATCTTTGTCATTTCCAATTGTACTTATTTTAATCTTCATTTTTTTTTTCTTTTTTAATCTAGCTGGCAGTCGGGTAATAATCCTGTTTACTTATTTATTTATTTTTGAAGAATCCACTCCTGGTTTCACTGATCTTTTGTATGGATTTTTGCATCCCAGTTGTATTCAGTTCTTCTCTAATTTTAGTTATTGCTTTTCTTTTATTAGCTCTGGGTTTTTTTTTTTTCTTCTAGTTTCTTTAGGTGCAAAGTTAGAGTGATAATTTAAGATCTTTCTCACTTCCTGATGAGGGTGTTTAGGGCTATAAACATTTCTCTCAACACTGCTTCAACCGTATCCCAGAGATTTTGTTAAGTTGCATCGCTATTTTCATTAATTTCTAAGAATTTCTTGATACCTGCCTTAATTTTTATGTTCACTCATGAATTATTTAGGGGCAAGTTGTTTAATTTCCATGTACTTATGTAGTTTTTGAGGGATCTTCTTGATATTAATTTCTATTTTTATTGCATTTTGGTCCAAGAGTGTGTTTGGCATTGTTTCATTTTTAAAAAATTTGTTGAGATTTGCTTTATGACCATGCACCTGTTTGATTTTAGAATATGTTCCATGTTCCATGTGCAGAAGAGAAGAATGTATATTCTGTGGCTGCTGGGTGAAGTACTCTGTAGAGGTCCATAGGCCCACTTGGTCAAGTGTTGAGTTTACGGACAGAGTATTTTTTGTTAGTTTTCTGCCTTGATGATCTGTCTCATAATGTGAGTGGGACTTAGAAATCTCCCTATATTATTGTGTGGTCGTCTAAGTCTTTTTATAGACCAAGAAGAACTTGTTTTGTGAACTTGGGTCCTCCAATGTTGGGTGCATATATATTTAGGATAGTTAAGACTTCTTGCTGAACTATACCCTTTATTATTATGTAGTGCATTTCATTGTCCTTCTTAATTTTTTATTGGTTTAAGGTCTGTTTTATCTGATATAAGAATAGTGACTCCTGCTCTTTTCGTTTTCTGTTTGCATGGTAGATCTTTTCTCCATCCCTTTACTTTGGGTGTCATTACATGTGAGATGGGTCTTTTCACAGCAATAGATGGTTGAGTCTTGTCTTTTTATCCAGCTTGCCGTTCTATGTCTTTTAAGTGAAGTGGGACATTTAGCTCATTTACCATCAGGGTTAGAATTGACATGTGAGATTTTAATCTTGTCATCATGTTGTTACTGGTTGTTGTGTATACTTTATTGTGTAGTTGCATTACGGTGCATATGGGCTATGTGCTTAAGTGTATTTTTATGTTAGCAGGTGTCATTCTTTCAATTCTGTGCTTAGCACTCCCTTATAGACCTCTTGTAAGGCTGGTCTAGTTGAAATAAATTGCCTCAGCATTTGTTTGTCTGAGAAGGATTTTATTTCTCCTTCACTTATGAAGCTTAATTTGGTGGGATATGAAATTCTTGGTTGAAATTTATTTTCTTTAAGAATGCTGAAAATGGGCCCTAATCTTTTCTGACTTGAAAGGTTTCTGCTGAGAGGTCTGCTGCTAGCCTGATGGTGTTTCCTCTGCACATGACTTGCCCTTCTCTCAAGCTGCCTTTAAGATTTTCCCTTTTGCATTGACCTTGGTAAATCTGATGACTATGTGCCTTGCTGATGGTCACCTTTTATAGTATCTAGCTGGGCTTATTTGTATTTCTTTTACTTGCATGTTAACCTCTCTAGTGAGATTAAGGATATTTTCATGGACTATATTTTCCAAGTTGCTTATTTTCTCTCCTTCTCTCTCAGGAATGTCAAAGAGTTGTAGATGTCCTCTCTTTGCCTATACTATATTTCTCAGAGGTTTTGTTCATTTTAAGGAAGTATTTTCTTTATTTTTGTCTGACTGAGTTGATTGAAAGAACTAGTCTTCAAGCTCTGAGATTCTTTCTTCAACTTGGTCTATTCCACTACAATACTTCCAGTTGAATTATGAAATTCTTATAGTGAATTTTTCAGCTCTAGAAGTTTAGTTTAATTCTTTCTTAAAATGATTATTTTGTCTTTCAAGTTTTGGATTGTTTTACTGTATTCCTTGGATTCTGTGTATTGTGTTTCAGCTTTCTTCTGAATGAGAGAAAGCTTCCTTGCCATCTACATTCTGAATTCTTTATCATTTCTTTCATTTTATACTGGTGAAGAATCAGTGCTAGGTAGCTAGTAAAGTGGAGGTAAGAGGGTACTTTGGCTTTTAAAACTGTGAGAGTTCTTGTGCTGATTCTTTCTCATCTGGGAGACTGGTGCTCCTTTAACTGTGATAGAAGTTGAATATAGTCAGTTGACTTTGTTTCTGGGTGCCTTCAGAGGGCCAGTTCTCCATACAGAATCTTTATGTGTGCATGAATTATTGCACTTGGTTTCACAGGTATAGATAATAACAGAATAATTTCTGGTAATAACGTTTGGGTTGCAATCCAGTAAGTGATGCTTAAGAGTAATGGCTGGTAGCTAGGTTAATACTCAGCCATGGCTCTTTTGTACTTCACATTCATAGGCATGCAATTGGTGAGGCAGGGAGAGAGATGGTCCCCTCACCAAGTCTGCTTCTGGGCCTTGGGGGAGCCACCTCCAATTACTTGTACTACACCCATATATTTTTGTTAAGTGTTTCTGGCCATGGGGTTCCCCTTGGGCAGAGTCTGTGGCAGGGATATAGACCATACTCTTTCAGGACTGAAAGAGTCCTGAAATACTCTGTGGAGGGAGGCATGCCCCACTTCTGCACTGGCTCAGAAACCCAAATGTCTAACCCCTGTCAGTGCTCTGAGAGTGGAGGATTCTCCCCTGCTCAAGTACTGGCCATGGGTCTTGGCTGTTACTACTGAGATGTGTGCCACAGCCATGGGGAGGAGGTGCCAGGATGTCTTGCAGCTTGACTTTGGGCTCCAACAGTAGTAGGGGATCCAATCTGCCCCAGAGTCACCAGGGAATTACTCTAGTGGAGCAACACACTCAGGCTGGGATGCAAAGGCTGTACTGTGCACCTACTTTTGCAGGGCAGCTAGGCATAGCTCCTGGTAGGGGGCAGAAATCAGGAGGGTTTGTAGAACAGCTGTGCACTTGTCCCATAGGAAAGCCTCTCTCCTGGCTTTGAGGTCTGCTGGAGCCAGAGCCTCCTGCAGTAGATGAAGACCACTGGGAAATGGGGTTGTATGGCTGCTCTCAGCCAGAGATGCACAGCACACAAAAGC
>NW_012102887.1:3049090-3069832 GCF_000951045.1 Mandrillus leucophaeus
AGCTTTCTTCTGAATGAGAGAAAGCTTCCTTGCCATCTACATTCTGAATTCTTTATCATTTCTTTCATTTTATACTGGTGAAGAATCAGTGCTAGGTAGCTAGTAAACTGGAGGTAAGAGGGTACTTTGGCTTTTAAAACTGTGAGAGTTCTTGTGCTGATTCTTTCTCATCTGGGAGACTGGTGCTCCTTTAACTGTGATAGAAGTTGAATATAGTCAGTTGACTTTGTTTCTGGGTGCCTTCAGAGGGCCAGTTCTCCATACAGAATCTTTATGTGTGCATGAATTATTGCACTTGGTTTCACAGGTATAGATAATAACAGAATAATTTCTGGTAATAACGTTTGGGTTGCAATCCAGTAAGTGATGCTTAAGAGTAATGGCTGGTAGCTAGGTTAATACTCAGCCATGGCTCTTTTGTACTTCACATTCATAGGCATGCAATTGGTGAGGCAGGGAGAGAGATGGTCCCCTCACCAAGTCTGCTTCTGGGCCTTGGGGGAGCCACCTCCAATTACTTGTACTACACCCATATATTTTTGTTAAGTGTTTCTGGCCATGGGGTTCCCCTTGGGCAGAGTCTGTGGCAGGGATATAGACCATACTCTTTCAGGACTGAAAGAGTCCTGAAATACTCTGTGGAGGGAGGCATGCCCCACTTCTGCACTGGCTCAGAAACCCAAATGTCTAACCCCTGTCAGTGCTCTGAGAGTGGAGGATTCTCCCCTGCTCAAGTACTGGCCATGGGTCTTGGCTGTTACTACTGAGATGTGTGCCACAGCCATGGGGAGGAGGTGCCAGGATGTCTTGCAGCTTGACTTTGGGCTCCAACAGTAGTAGGGGATCCAATCTGCCCCAGAGTCACCAGGGAATTACTCTAGTGGAGCAACACACTCAGGCTGGGATGCAAAGGCTGTACTGTGCACCTACTTTTGCAGGGCAGCTAGGCATAGCTCCTGGTAGGGGGCAGAAATCAGGAGGGTTTGTAGAATAGCTGTGCACTTGTCCCATAGGAAAGCCTCTCTCCTGGCTTTGAGGTCTGCTGGAGCCAGAGCCTCCTGCAGTAGATGAAGACCACTGGGAAATGGGGTTGTATGGCTGCTCTCAGCCAGAGATGCACAGCACACAAAAGCACCCAGTTCTCTGCCGTCCGAAGGCCTGTCTCTTTCTGCTCCCTGGGGAGATCTCGCTGCCAGCTGGCATGTCCCTAGGGGGCACAGGGTCCCCTGCAGCTATTGTAGGATCCCAGAGGTCTGTGGTGAGAGTGAGCTGACTCTCAGTTCCTGCACTCACTCCTCTCCCAGGAGCCATTTGGGGCAGGGAACTAGCTATAACATCTGGATATGCCGTGCATAGTTCCCAGCTACCTTTCTCTTCAGCCTCAGCTTCAGCATTGTCTCTCCATCTACTCTCAGCATTTTCTCTCTGAAGACCTGCCCAAATGATGGTGGTTTATTTGATAATTTGGTCTCTCTTGGAGGGAGTGACACTTCTTGCTTGTGTCTAGTTGTCCGTCATGTTATCTACCAATATGACGACATTTACTGACTGATAGTTAAGTGTTAAATTGACCTTGCATTCCCGAGATAAAAGGAGCTCGGTCATGAAGTGTTATCTTTTCTATGTATTGTTGGATTTCATTGGCTAGTATTTTGTTAGTGATTTTTGCATCTCTATACATGACAGGTATCCTTGGTCTATTTCCTTTTCTAGTAATGTTGTTGTGTTCCTTTTCTACTAAAGTAAGTTGTCTGGTTTTAATATCAGATAATACTAACCTCATTAAATTTGTTATGAAGTGTTTTCTCCTCCACATTCTAAAATAGTTAGTATAGGATTGATATTATTAGTTCCTTAAATGATTGATAGAATTCATGAGTGAATTTGGAGTTTTTTGTGAGAAGAGTTTTTTGTTGTCGTTATTAATTCAGTACATAATTGATAAAGTTAATCATGCTTGTTATTTCTTCTGTTATCAGTTTTGGTAATTTTCACCTTTTAAGAAATTTCTGCATGTTTTCTAAGTTACAAATTCATTGAAATAAAGTTATTTATAACATTCCTCTGTTATCTTTTTAACATTTTGGTATCTCCAATGATTTTTCTCCTTCAATTTTGATAGTGATAATGTGTTTTCTCTCTATTTAATTATTTTTTTATTAGTCTGCTAAGGATTTTATCAATTTTATTGATACTTTTCAAAGTGTCTGTTTTGGTTTTATTGATTTTTCTGTACTGGGTTTTTAAAAAAATCGTTTCAACTGGGTGCAGTAGCTTATGCCTGTAATCCCAGTACTTTGGGAGAGAAAGGCAGGTGGATCACCTGAGGTCAAGAGTTCCAGACCAGCCTGGCCAACATAGTGAAACTCTGTCTCTATTAAAAATACAAAAATTAGCTGGGTGTGGTGGTGGTGGGCACCTGTAATCCAAGCTACTCAGGAGGCTGAGACAGGAGAATCACTGGAACCCAGGACATGAAGGTTGCAGTGAGCCAAGATCTCACCATTGCACTCTGGCCTGGGCAACAAGAGTGAAACACTGTTTCAAAAAAAAAAGTATCATGACACCTGCTATTTCATTTTTTTCCTTTTACTTTGTGTGTTTAATTACTCCTATTTTTTCTGGCTTCTTATGGTGAAAGACAAAAGTAACAGAAGGAGGAACAGAGGAACAAGAACAGATTGGACAATGAGAAAACAAACACCAACATGTTAGTCTTAAACCAAAGATATCAATATTACATAAAATGTAATTTAATAAAATATTCAAATAAAAGGCAGAGATCTTCAGCTGAATTTAAAAAAAATTAGAGCTCAACTATATGCTCCTTAAAATAATATCCCTCACATATAAAGACACAAACTGATTGAAAGAAAATGGTGAAAAATGTGTGTTAGGTAAACAGCAATTAGAGAATGTTGATTTTACTAAATTAATATCAAACTGGATTTTAAGACAAAGAACATTTCTAGATATAAAAGGGACATTTTATAATGATATAAGGGTAAATTTGTCAATAACACATAAACTCCCAAGTTTCTTGCCATCTGAAGGCCTGTCTCTGCCTTTATTCCGAAGATAGACTTTGGAATAAAATCAAGAGTCTTAAATCTGTACAGAAACAATAATAGAACTTTACCATATATGAGTAAACATTGGGCAAAACAAAAGAGGAAATAGTCAAATCTACAATCATATTTGGGAGTTTTCGTATGTTTTCCTCAGAAATTGATGGAACAAATAGACAAGAAATAAATACAAATATAAAATATGCAAACAATTCTAGCAACTAAGGTATAGTTAAAGACTACTACACACACAGAACATATCATCCTTTCAAATGCATGTGAGACATTCACTAAGAGAAATGACACACTATTTTAACAAAAACACACAAAATAAATCTTTAAATATCTAAAAAGAATTAAATCACACAGGGACTAAAAAGCATTACATTTGAAATCAAGAACATTGTTATATCTTAAAAATTTCCCACAGGCCAAAGAAGTCACAAGAAAATAACTTAAAATTCATGTTTTAATGTGAATGGTAATAATAAAGTAACATGAAAATTTATCAGATGCATGTAAAGCTGAGCTTAAGAAAAATTTATAGTTTTAAATGCCACTATTTAAAAAGTATAATGGCTTAAAATAAATAATCTAAGTTATGGCTGAAGAAGTAATTAAAAAGAGAAATCAAAGTCTAAGTAAATAGAAGAGATAAAACTATAAAAATAAAAACAATGATTTTAAAAATCTTACACACAATAAAGAAAATCAACAAAGTCACATGCCAATTCTTTGAAAAAAATAAGCTGATAAGTAGCAATACTGAGTTGAGAGAGAGAGAGAGAGAAAGAAAGAGACTGAAATAAAATCAATAATTTTTGTTTGGTTCATAATTGTGAAACAACTCTGCAAAATATTGATGCTACTTTGCCTGATCATTAAATGACTCTTCTATACACTGCACAGTGTTCATGGAGCTTCACTTCAAAATACAATGAAAATTCATTTTTCTATCCTGTTTTTATGATGTGAAAATCTATGATCAGTCTTGGATATTTTCTAAAATTTTTAGAATAATGGTATTATTTTTCTGTTGTCTCAACTCCCAACAATCATTTTTAAAGTTAGCTATGCAAAATTATAGAAATAAAAGAAATTATCTCTAAAGAATTATCCTTATGATGGCAACAATAGCCTATCTGAAGTGGCAGCTGCAAGGTTGCTGGCTGCAGTGGGGGAGGCGTGGCCAGGGTTGTGCCCTTCATGGAGCTGGCGGTAGCTGAAAACAGGCGAGAGCCCTGCTCCCCTACTGAGTTTGTGAGGCAGGAGCCCACTCTCCTGGGTGCAGGTGCAGCCACCGACCTTACCTCCAGACCCTAGCATCCTTGCACTCTCGGGGACACAGGAAGCTCCTTGCCCCTGCAGGCTTAAAGTGCCTGGTCCTGCTCCCTGGCCTTTCCCCACTCCAGGTGCCCACTCCAGGGCAGAGCAAAGTTGTGACCAAGCCCAGGCACTGTCACAACCCAGCCAGCTGTGCATGCACTCAGGGCAGCACTGACACACCAGCCTCCTGTTGCCTTAGCCCCCTCAGACTTTGGTGCCAAGGAGCACAGGAAGGCGGGTGGGGGTTAGGGCAGCTCAGCACTGGCCTATGGGAACTTCTTGGTAGGGACAGCCTGGGTGCCATGAGTGGCATGTTAAAGGCAGCCAGGTTCCTAGGCAGGATGGGGCAGGTCCCTGGTGAAACTTCACTTTCAAGCCAAGGACAGCCTGAAGCCTGGAAGCTGTGCTGCCGGTTCTGGGCAAAGTCCACCACTGGGAGTGAGAAATTCACGGATAACCTTTTGACCAATTGGATGGTACTTTTCCCAGGCCTGCCCTGTGGCTGCCCATTGACCAATCAGCATGCACTTCTCCATTCAGAGCAAACAAAAAGCCCAGACTCAACCAGTCTCAGACACTCATCAGGACTACTTAGCTGTGGAAAGGAGATAGCCACTATGGGTCTCCTCTCCACTAAGAGTTGGACACTTGTCTGGACGACCTGCCTACAGAAAGGAGCTACCCACTATGGGTCTCCTCTCCTCTGAAAGCTGGACACTCACTGGGACAACTTGCCAGCAGAAAGAAGCTACCCACTTCAGGGTTCCTGAGAGTTGTTCTGTCGCTCACTAAATCTCCTCTCCACCTTGTTCACCCTCCAGTTGTCTGTGTACCTCATTCTTCCTGGACATGGGACAAGAACTTAGGACACACCAAATGGCAAGACTGAAAGAGGTGTAACACAAACAGGCCTGAAACATGCCCTTTCACTCACCAAATGGTGGGCAACAAGTAGGAGAGAAGATCTGTGTCCCTTTGAGGAGCCCAAACCTAAGGGCTCCCCAAGTCAGGGCTGTGACACCCTGTTTTGGGGTCTATGGTTCCCAGTGTCTCCAAGCTTCTGGGCACCACTGTATTCCCTAGTACCTGCAGCAGTGCAGCTTGTGGTACACCTGGTCCAGCCACAACCTCACATGGAACTAGTGCCTGTGCTGGAACCTGGAGATGCCTGCCCTGTTGCAGCCAGCATACCAGGCTGTGCACACTTGCTGGACCCTGCGCTCGCTTGCTCAGACATTCCTCACCACTCTGCTCCTGGCTCATCCTTGCCAGGTATGGGATCTGGGTCAGTAGTATGAGCCAAGTGCAGCCTGCTGGACCAAATGGGTGGAATGAGCCCTGCAGGTGCAAGCAAAACACAAGTAGAGTTGCCACTAGACACAGAGGTTTCTGGCTGGCAAAGTGACACCCCAAGGAACCCATTACAGTCAAGCAATTAAACTAAAAATATATCACTTTTTTTGCAATACCTGAGGATACAATAATGTATACTGTAAATTCTTATTTTGGGTATGTATAAGCTGCATGTTTCATATACTATCTTTTAGGAGATATATTAGAATATCTTACATTAAGTATAAATTATTAATGTAGTTTTAGAATAGTATATTTGTGATTAAATCATAAGATTTTATGCATCAGGTTTGAATATTTCTTAATTGACTTTTGTGTTTCATTATAGATGTGTTAATTTATTGCTGAGAATTTCCCTTTTGAATGATACAATGATAGGATGTTTCAGTGTTATGAATTCTGTATTCTAGTGCAGATGCCTCCATCCCTAAAACCTGCCATTTCACTTTAAATACTGAAAAACAGGTTACCTCTTCTCATATGCAACTCTGAAGCACCTAATAGTATGGCTGATATTCTTTTGAAATAAACAACGTAACAACTTGTATTGTTTGTTTGGAAATTCACATATTGATATTCTTTGCCCATTAGCACTTCTGTCTCACCCACTCAACTTCTCTTCAACATCCTCCCTCAACTTTTCAAATTATAAATCATAACAAATCAATGAAAACAGCATTGCTTATATACCAGCACACCTTTAGGCATAATCATCATTCAGTTACTAATTCATATAAAATGACAGGCCCAGGGAAGAACTGAGACCTACCACAATACCATGATAAAGGCAGAAGTCATCTGAGAGATATGAAAAGGGACAGAGAGTGTGAAATTAATGGAGAGGAAACAAAACACACATTGAATTCAGATGAGGGCTTGCTTTAAAGACTATTTTGTCAACCATGTTCTAACAGCCACCATGGGGTCCTTTGTAACTCTTCACACTTAACTCCAACTGCCACTGCTCTCTGTAGGCTAAACTCCTATCTACACTGACTTCTTTCAGTTTCTCAAAAGAGGCAAGCTCTTCCTGCCCTGGGACCTTTGCATACACTGTTCTTCATACTTGTGATTCTCTCCTTAATATCTTTACATGATGTCTTTTTCTTATCTTAGCCCAAACTTAAATGCCATGTCTTCAAGATATTTTATCCAAGTACCTAATCTAAAATAGTGGCCACCAGTATTATTTTCATAATTCCTTTTTTTCCTCATGTGTAGAACTTATCACATTTGAGATCAAGAATTTGTTTGTTTCTCTAAATTGAGTTTGAGTAAATTAAACCACCAGTATCTCTATATACTTGGCTGTACCCAATTGATACGGTTTGGCTGTGTCCCCACCCAAATCTCATCTTGAATTTTAGCTCCCATAGTTCCCACATGTTATGGGAGGGGCACCGTGGGAGATAATGAAATCATGGGGGCAGTTTCATCTATACTGTTCTCATGGTAATTAATAAGTCTCACAAGATCTGATGGTTTTATAAGGGGAAGCACTTTTTGCTGGTTCTCACCCTCTCTTTTTGCCTGCTGCAATCCATGTAAGACATGACTTGCTCCTCCTTGCCTTCCACCATGATCTTGAGCCCTCCCCAGCCACATGGAACTGTAAGTTCATCAAACACTTTTTTTCTGTATAAATTACCTAGTCTTGGGTATGTCTTTATCAGTGGCATGAAAACAGACTAATACAGTAAATTAGTACCAGTAGAGTGGAGTGCTGCTGAAAAGATAACTGAAAATGTGGAAGCAACTTTGCGACTGGGTAACAGGCAGACATTGGAACTGTTTGGAGGGCTCAGAAGAAGATGAGAAAATGTGGGAAAGTTTGGAACTCCTTAGAGACTTGTTGAATGGCTGTGACCAAAATGCTGATAATAACATGAACAATGAAATCCAGGTTAAGGTAGACTTAGATGGAGATAAGGAACTTGTTGGGAACTGGAGCAAAGGTGACTCTTGTTATGTTTTAGCAAAGAGACTCGTGGCATTTTACCCCTGCCCTAGAAATTTATGGAATTTTAAACTTGAGAAAGATGATTTAGGGTATCTAGTGGAAGAAATTTCTAAGCAGCAAAGCATTCAAGATGTAACTTGGCTGCTGTTAAAGGTATTTAGTTTTAAAAGGGAAACAGAGCAAACAAGTTTGGAAAATTTGCAGCCCGACAATGGGATAGAAAAGAAAATCCCATTTTCTGAGAAAAAAATCAAGCTGGCTGCAAAAATTTGCATAAATAATTAGGACCAAGTGTTAATCACCAAGACAATGCGGAAAATACCTCCAGGGCATGTCATAGACCTTTGCAGAAGCCCTTCTCATTACAGGCCCAGAGGCCTAGGAGTAAAATGTGGTTTCATGGGCTGGACCCAGGGTCCTTGTGTGTGCCCCCTAGAGACTTGGTGCCCCTTGTCACAACACTCCAACTATACTTGAAAGGGACCAATATATAGCTCAGGCCTTGGCTTCAGAGGGTGAAAGCCCCAAACCTTGGCAGCTTCCACGTGACATTGTGCTTTCAAGGTCACAGAAGTCAAGAATTTGGGTTTGGGAACTTCTGCCTAGATTTCTGAGGATGTATGGAAATGCCTGGATGTCCAGGCAGAAGTTTGCTGCAGGAGCGGGGCACTCATGGAGAACCTCTGCTAGGGCAGTACAGAAGGGAAATGTGGGGTTAGAGCTCCCAAACAGAGTCCTTACTAGGGCACTGCCTACTGGGGCTCTTCCCTGTGAGAAGAGAGCCACCATTCTCCAGACCCCAGAGTGGTAGATCTACAGGCAGCTTGCACTGTGCACCAGGAAAAGCCACAGACCTTCAACGCCAGCCTGTGAAAGCAGCCAGGAGGGGGATATTCCCTGCAAAGCCACAGGTGTGGAGCTGCGCAAGACCATGAGAACCCACATTTTGCATCAGCATGACCTGAATCTGAGACACAAAGTCAAAGGAGATTATTTTGAATGTTCTGGATTTCAAACTTGCATGGGTCCTGTAGCCCCTTTGTTTTGCCCAATTATTGTCACTTAGAACAGGTGTATTTACCCAATGCCTGTACCACCATTGTATCTAGGAAGTAAGTAACTTGCTTTTGATTTTACAGGCTCACAGGCAGAAGAGACTTGCATTGTCTCAGATGAAACTTTGGACTCTGGACTTTTGAGTTAATGCTGAAATGAGTTAAGACTTTGGGGGGGCCAGGTGTGGTGGCTCACGCCTGTAATCCGAGCACTTTGGGAGGCTGAGGCGGGCGGATCATGAGGTCTGGAGATCGAAACCAACCTGGCTAACATGGTGAAACCCCATCTCTACTAAAAATACAAAAAATTAGCCAGGCATGGTGGCATGTGCCTGTAGTCCCAGCTACTCAGGAGGCTGAGGCAAGAGAATGGCGTGAACCTGGGAGGCGGAGGTTGCAGTGAGCTGAGATTGTGCCACTGCACTCCAGCCTGGGCAACAAAGAGAGACTCCATCTCAAAAAAAAAAGAAAAAAAAAAATATTTGGGGCACTGTTGAGAAGGCATGGTTGATTTTGAAATGTGAGTCAGGACATATGATTTGGGAGGGGCTGGGGTGGAATGATATGGTTTACCTGTGTCCCCACCCAAATCTCATCTTTAATTGTAACTCCCATAATTCCCATGGGTTGTGGAAGGGACCCAGTGGGAGATAATTGAATCATTGGGTGGTTTCTCCCATTCTCTTCTGGTGGTAGTGAATACGTCTCACAAAATCTGATGGTTTTATAAAGGAAAACCTCTTTCGCTTGGTTCTCATTCTCGCTCTTTGCCTGCTGCCATCCATGTAAGATGTGTCTTGCTCCTCCTTGCTTTCCATCATAATTCTGAGGCCTACACAGCCATGTGGAACTGTAAGTTCATTAAACCCTTTTTGCTGTATAAGTTACCCAGTCTTGGGTATGTCTTTGTCAGCAGCATGAAAATGGACTAAAACACCAACCCATATATGGCTCAACTTTCCTTGATCACTTAGTGATATGCTCTATTTTATTTTATTGATTATTTTACAATTCATAAGTCAGAAGAAGTTTTCTTTTAAGGAAAACCTTCAATCACAATCTTACCATCTAGGCATAACAACATTTTATGACATTGTTAAGGAGAAAAAGAATAGGCAGAATCCAAATGCCACCAGTAGATAAATAATCGTGACATATCCATATATAAGACAATTAAAATGAAATATAAGTGTACTGTCACCATGTACATCCATGTGAATACTCTAAAAAAGTTTTGTTTCCTGACATCTTTACTACTACAAGCTTTAATTTCAAAATTGTGCCAATCTAGTACATCTGAAATGGTATCTAATTTTTAAATTTAGTGATATCATGATTACTAGTGAAGTTGAGCACCTTTTCGGAAGGCCTTTTCTATGAATTGTATCTTTACACACATTTTTTTCATTTTATTGATTCATAGACATCCACTGTGTTTTCTGATTATTAATATTTTAATCAATTTTATGTAGCAATAATTTTTCCCTTTTGATTTGACTACATTAAGCTATCTTAATCTCCAAAATTTTTTTCAGTGACATATGGAAAAATAACCTCTGTCTCGTGTATTCCCAGTTCTTTGGTATCAACATTTGTCTGAGTATTTGGTTTTCTTTCTGTTTCATTAATGTTAATCTCTAAGTTTTTGCTTCTAAATGTTGGAAGCTCTCTTGAAATTTGTCTTCCATATTTTAGTTTTCTGTAACATCAGATTTGCTGTTTTCTGTCTTTACTTCCCATATTTAATTTTGATCCTATGATTTTAGTTTTCTTTTTCTCTCTTTTATAATTTTATTATTCTTTCTTTTCACCTTTTCATCTCATATTGTTATCTTTTCATACAGTTCTTTCATTCAGCTAAACTTTCTTATGACATTTTTTTCTCTTTATTATCCACTACATTTTGCTGAAGTATATAGGAACTCTTCTGAAAAATTATTCTAGATCTTTTAGTTAGTTTTTACAAGTATTTTTAGTGCAGTATCCCTTGTCTTGTTCTATAGTATGCTTTCTAGTTGATATATCACCTAGCATATATATATGTATGTATGAATGTATATATGTATATGAATGTGTGTATATATGTATATGTGTGTATCTATGTATATGTATATATTTGTGTATATATCCTCTTTAATAATCTGGACTAAGAATTGTATGAACAGACAGAATAGATTGGTCACCTGTGGTTCTGCTCTTTTTCACTAAGATGATTAACCAGTCTCCTTCTGAAGTCTTTGAATACTTGTGGGCCTCAGGCAGAACACAGATCAATTGCTTGTATCCAGTAGATATTCATGGAGGCTACCTTTGTTCTTTTGGAGTAGCTTTTTTCTCCCATTTCTGTTTTCTTTACTCATCTCTGAAACTTTAGACAGAGAAAATACCCTGCAAAACCTCATTTTGTTACCTGTTATTGTCCCGCTATTCAGAATTCTTAACTTCTCATCCCACTGTTTCCAAAGTCTGCAGTTTCAGCCTAGACATAGAAAAACTGAGATGGTGGAAAGTGAGAAAATAGTATCATGACTGCGGAGGCAAGAGTAATCAAAGGGGAGAAAAGAGAAAGTGAGAAAATAGGATCATGACTGCAGAGGAAAGAGTAATCAAAGAGGAGAAAAGAGTATATGCTTAGTTTCTGCTTGCCATAAACACTTGTGCTCAGTCAAGGAACAGGGAAGAGAGTAAGAAATACCTTTCCACTTTGAAACTTTCAGAGTAAAGTATCATGAGGTTTGTTCACATTCCCTGCCCAAATTTCTTGCCATATGGAGTAGTGTCTTCATGGGAGGTGGTAATTTTAAAAAGCATAATTGGATTATATCTTATCTGATACTCAACTGTTCATGAAAACTATTTCTAGCCTAAAACTTCATTATATACTCAATCTTGTTATGTTTTTAGAAGTAACCTTATGGTATTTGTTTAAAATTGCCCTCTCACACGTTTTGGTAATAGATATAATGGCAGTCCACTTGGAAAGAGCTTTTACCAGGTGCTTATTATTTTCTACTTAATTTTTTCCTTGCTGGTTACATAGTAAATAGAGCTGGAACTGTATTTTACTTCTTAGTATCCTCATTTCAAACGTACTACATTTGGCACATAATAAGAGCTGTGTTAATGTTTGTTGAATGAACACACAAAAGAAATACATGAATTGAGAAGGGTAAGTAAAAAGTCACACATTTTCTCTGCTAATCTAAGCTTTAATGTACAGAACTAGCTTTAATTCCAGTGGCCAACATTATTAATAGAATGAACAATGCTGGTTCATGTTTTTCTTTGAAAACATTTCTCTTAACAACATGGGTATTCAATCGATCATTTATTTCTTACTTGAGCAGTCGTGATTTAACATCTCTTTTGTAGCAGACTGTGTTCTATGTGTTGAAAACACAATAATGAATATGATGAACAAAGTTTCTGCTATCACATAGCCAACATTCTGGTGAGAAAAGTGAGATAATAAATACCAAAATGCACAAACAACTTGCAGATAATGGTATGCATTATGCAAAATTTAAAATCAGTAATAGAGAAAAGCATCAGAGTTTACAGATCCAGGCTACTATAGCTGAGGACAGCCTTTCTGCCT
The DNA here is from genome assembly GCF_000951045.1 of Mandrillus leucophaeus. Taxonomy (NCBI): domain Eukaryota; kingdom Metazoa; phylum Chordata; class Mammalia; order Primates; family Cercopithecidae; genus Mandrillus; species Mandrillus leucophaeus. The sequence goes on from NW_012102887.1 coordinate 3,061,451, forward strand.
GGTAACTTTGAGCTGAAACTTGATAGTCAGTACAAGATCCTGCAACCTTCATGTGAAAAATGTTGAAGTCAATGTAGTCATTTCCTTTGAATAAAAATGCCCTTGATTACATTCCTACGTTTCCCTAAGGGGGACATTTCCTGCCACAGCCTTCTTCCCCTTTAGTGTTGCATATATGAACACCCACACAGAAAGACCTATACATGCCTTCTTGGGAGTAATTATTGTGTTAGTCTTATTTAGTAATATAATATTGATAGCCTGATACTTCACATATTTTAATTATGTGTGTTTATGGAAGCATTTTTCTTAGGGAAATGTGTGGAAATTGCTATGAACTGTGCTACTCATAACTTTAGAGAACAATTAAAATCAGTTAGATGAGAAGGTGCAAATAGAGGAGGAAGATCTTTAAAATAAGCTTCCTATTTTCCTGCACTTGACCCTTGAGAAGACAGTCTCTTAGTCTCATGGCCTCATATGACATAGTGCCATCTGTCTTTGATGGAGTTTCCAAATGATTTTGTGTATTAGCACTTTGCAAAACAAATGATAGATAACAGTGCAAGAAATTGCATAAAGGCACAGCTCCAACCATGATAACCCCCCTGAAGCATCAACTCCTGCTTACGCTATTTGTGGCTTCTTGCCTCCACCCCCACTCCAAACAGAGATAATACTATGGTCAGCAAAATACAGTAAGAGGGGAGCAAGAAGAATGAACCCAACTCCACTGGTTTGCTTCAAGGCTTGAATGATGTAATTTACTGTCATGCTTCTCAATGTCAAGGCTCCCACAGATGACATGAAAGTGCACTAATGCACCTCTGCAGAATGCTGTGGTCATGAGATCACCCTATTCACTAAGACTCAAAGTCATCAACACACCCTCAGTTTCCTGGCCAATTCATTCACTGTATAATATGGATATAAATAATGTTTTATTTCAGATCCATTAGTCAGAACATTGGATTTGGGCCTTTGGAGCATATAATGAGTTTGCTTCTAACTATAGGAACTTGCTCCAACTATCTTCTTAAGAAAGTTCTGTAAAACAGAAACTCACAGCACACACACACACACACACACACACACACACACACACAAATTAAATATTTTTTAAAAGGAAAGGTCTAAAAGCTTCTCCATATTCACAGTTATAACATATTAATCCCTTTTCCAAGGTGAGTTATTCTCCCCAGTGGCCCCCAATGAAGCCATGATGTACTTAGGCTACAGTGAATCATTATATCTGGCTCATTTCCCTTGACTTTCTCTTCCAAGGTGGAACCATGATGGAAAATGCATAAAAACAATTGTTTTTGCACTCAGTCAGGTTTTGCTCAGTCTTTTTTTAATCTCAAAAACATAGAGCTAATTCCCCCTTCATAGGATTGCTGTCAATGAACAATGCATATTCACATTTTAGAGAAGTCATTATCATTCCTAACAAGTTATCTAACGTTTACTGAGCTTTTGAGAAATCCTAAGCGCTGTTGATACACCATCCTATTCAAATCCCCAACAACCCTGTGAAATAGATTCTATGATTATCCCTATTTTCAGATGGAGGAATTTCCCACCTAGTTCGTATGAAAGGGGGTCAGAACAAGAACACAGCCACTCTGATGCCAGAGCCTGCAGCAGTTAGCCTGTAAGGAAATTCAGATTAGTTTAGAGAAGATAGTAGACCTGAGTGGGCAGATAAGGCCAAGCTGATGAAGGAAGAGGAGGAAGATGTGCCTCCAAAGTGTAGCAGTTAAGCCATCATGTGGCAAGAATGTCACCAGTGTTCCTTATTAATGAGAAAAATATGACTTATCATGAGTCCATTGCTTGACTGTGAGAATAGAACACAGGTATCAGGCCATAGTTGAGGAAATAGAGCTACCTTTGGGAGAAAATAATAAAACTGAAAATATAAACTGAGCATATGGGAAATGGGCAAAAAACAGAATCTGATCAGGGAAAGGACTATTAGGATTCAGCATCTGTCAGAGGAATGCTAAGAACAGATTACAGTATGACCAGGAGAACTGAACCTTGTCTTGGCTTAGGTATGCATTTTTGTGTAGGCTGCTGTTTATAGAGTCCCTGGCTTTTAAGCCTGAAGAAGGCTTTTAAGCCAAGAAGGAAGCTTCATGGTCAAAAGTTTAGGTTCTAGGAAGATGGCTTCCAAGTGTAATAGGGAACAACACTAGACAGTGGCCTATAGTTAAGAGTCATAATTATTTGTAAATGGTGAAGAGCAAATATGTTTATCTATTAATGTGCTAGGGTTGCTATAACAAAATATTACAGACCAGATGGCTTACACAATGACAATATATTTTCTCACAATTCTGGAATCTGGAAGTCCAAAACAAAGTTATTGGCAGAGTTGGTTTATTCTGAGGCCTGTGCATGGCCACATTCTTCTTGTTTCTTCACATGGTCTTAACCTCTGAGCTTGTCTGTGTCTTAATCTCTTTTTCTAAGGACACCAGTCATCTTGGATTAGAGCCCACTCTATTGACTTTGTTTTAAGAAAATTGCCGCTTTAAAGGCCCTCTCTCTAAAATACAGTCACATTCCCAGGTATTAGGACTCAATATCTGAATCCTAGGAGACACAAACAACATTCATAACAACATCTGGTGCAAGTTTGTTGTTGAGTAGCTAACAGAGGTATCTCTTGTATTGTTTCACAAACCCCAGAGACTCTTAAAGGATTAGGCTATATAAATAGCGTTAACCATGTAGTCATCTTTTCTATGTGTAAGAATTTCTAATCCCAAATTATTTAGTGTTATAACATCTGGTATCAAGATGGTCCCTAGTGCAATTTTAAATATCACCCAGGACGGAGGATGGCATATTTTTGAGACTATTCATTTTAAATATTTTTGCAACTATTGTATAGCCACCTTTATAAATGCAATGAAAGCTATAGCTGGGCATGCATGCTTTGGCAATTACAAGATTTCATTCTCTATCCTCCCATGCTTAGATACTTCCGTTTGAGGACAGGGAAGTAGAATGGAAAGTAGAAAGGGCAAGAAAAAATATCAAAATGATAATTTATTTGTGTTGGTGGCCCTGAGGGTTTCTTCACGCCTTCTGATAGGTAGATGCATGTAATAACATCTCTTGGAAGCCTGCTCCTTAAAACTTGACTCTTTTTCAGTAATGAACAGGTAACATCCACCTTTCATAAAAGATTTCTTAAGAAAAGAAAATAAACTCCCAGTGTTTGGGCTGGGAGGTGGGACATAAGGTGTCTCAAAACAAGTTCTGAAAAATGCACTACACTTTTGTTTTTATCAATTCTAAGTATAACTTACTAGGCATTCTCTTCAGCTTATGTTTAAACCCATGTATATCTCAATGGAAATCCAATCCATATGTTCCTGATTCATTTACACTTAGATCATCAAAATACTGTTTTGCAAGAGCTATTTGAAGTCCAAAAAGGCTTTGAAAAGCTTTTTTTCTTAGAAACAGGAAATCAGTTTTTGCCAACTATAAACAAACACATTCCCCTACTCCCTGTGCTCATATTTTAATTGGAAATTTAGAAGACAGGAGGTTAGAGAGCTGTAAACCTGTCCAGAAACAAATTCATCCTCTACATGGCACGAATAGAGAAGTGTATTTCTGTTTTCTTTGTGTTCATTTTTAAGTGACCTTTTTCATGTAAATTTCCCTATAATTGTATAAACAAATTAAAATTTTCTATTTTACCTTAATTTTCATTAAATTCCTATCTCAGTATTCTCAAAATAGATTATTTCTCCTAGGAAAATATTGTGCTTAAGCATTCATCTGATAGAGTTTCAGATAAAATGATACCCACTTAAATTTTCTCATAAATCTGTGAGTCAGGTTCAAAAACTAACCCTGCTTTGTGTGCTTGACTTAGATAAATGGCCACATTCATGCCAGAGCTGGTCATATCATTGTTCTTGGTCAAATTCTTTGGACATTCAGTCAAAGCATGATGAAGATCTCCAAAATATTATAGAGTAAGATATTAATCTGGTAGATAAGGAGACCCAGGAAAGTCACAGTCAAATAAAGCACCCAGAACCATCAGCTCAATGTAAGGATTCCAAGTTGAAGACATGATCTGTTATTATTTGGCATTTAGAAACACCTGAATCTCTGGGCTTCACTTATAATAATTTGGAAGGTGACTGCTATATGTCCATCCTGATGAGTATTTAATATAAACCAAGAAGTAGATCCAGGGATTGGTCAAATAAGATAGTGACCCAAACCAGGTGTTGATAATGTAGATGAGTAACTCAGAGCAGCCAGGAGCAAGAGTACCCAAGGCTGAGGGCAGATTCTGACCCTGAAAATATCCATAGTTAAAATCAAAAGGATGAAGAACCTGAATCAGTAAAGGAAGTCAAAAGTAAACAATCACATAAGGGCAGAAGTGGAATATGAAAAGGTAGAAACAGAGGCTGAAATGAATCAACAGAATTTAAGACTTTTGCCATGAACAGCCTAGAATGGCAAAAGAATACTATTCCCTTAGAAGTGGACGCCAGATGGCATGTGGATTACCCTGGTTTAAAGCACAGGAAGGCAATCTATGTAGACTGGATGCTACTAGTAGCCTCCTAAGTAAGCCAGATCTCTTCTTCCCTACCAGCCTCATAAGAACCTCCTATTCTGGAATAGGCAGGAGATACAGGGAAGGAAAATTGTGTGATACTGGAATGCAACTCAACATCCAAGTCATGGCTCAATTCAAAACCCAGTAAGCAGCTATTTTAAGGATTATTTAAGAATTTAAATGGAAACATTCTAATGAAATAGAAACCCTATGCCATCCATAAGATTCAAATTCTACATTTTATTAACTTGACACCTGTATCATGTGATAAAAAAAAAAAGCTGATGAATTAGGTTATACCTATCTCCTGCTGAGATTTCTATAAAGACATATGCCTGTAGAAAAAAGATATTCAAATTATGAATTATTATAGTGATGCAGGATGTTTCTTGGCCCCCTCACTGGACTCACAGCAGGAATGCCCCTCTCTGCTTGGCCTGCTGTGCTCCATTATGGGAGGCAGTATGTGAGAGAGCAAATGCGGGACTCAGCTGGCTGCTCCAGGCACTGACACAGGAGCAAGCTCCATGCAGGGCCTGTGGTCAGACCAGGCATGTTGCCTTGAGGGGAACATGGTGGTGCCCAGGTGAGGGTACTCGTGACTCCGAAACCCCAGAGGGGGTGTTACAGTGTTCTTTTAGTTCTACTGTCCTTGGACAGCAGTGTGTTAACACCTCAGTTGGCCCCTTGCCTCGTCATGAGAGGCAACTGCTCTCTACCAGTGATAGCAAAGGGCCAGTGTGACAGTCTTTCTGGATACCCACACTCAGTGGGTCTTGAACTCTTGTCCAGCATCTAAGAAGAATGAGGTCATATAGATGGTTGAAGGATGGCAAAGGTGGAGAATTTCCTTGAGCAGTAAAAATGACTCTCTGTGGAGAGGGTTGGTGGAGAGAGGATGGGAAGCTCAGGTCGTCTTCCCCAAAGTCAGATTGTCCCTTCCCTGAAGTCAAGCCATCTCCTTTCCTGAAGTTAGGCCATATTCTCCTCTAGTGACTGAGCCTGGGGTCTTTATAGGCACAGGATGGGTAGAGCATGCTGACGGTTTGTGAGTGTGCAAAAAGGTTTACAGCAAAAACACTCAAAGGTGGGCATGACAGTATAGAAAACCAATTAGGAAAAGTTAGGTATACGTAAAATAGGTGAAGAGGGGAGATCAATCAGAGGAAAACACACCAAACAGGAAGACAAATTCTTAATATGCTCTGAGTACTTAAGTTTTGACTTGGCTTTCAGGCTTTAAAATATCTTTGGATTGGAGGTGGGGTTTTACTGGGTACCCACCCCTATCTGCCTAGGTATTTGGCTGCCTCCTGTCACTATCAATAGAATTATATATTCTTTTAGGTAAATATATGAATCAAATGAAAGCTGTATTTAATCTACATTGCCAAAGTATCTAGAGAAAATAATGGTTCATAGAATAGTGACACATGAGGTAGACATGGCCTCATGTTTGCGTTTGGACCAAGTCATGTCATTTGCTAACTCAAAGGATTGGAAGGACCTTAGAAGTCATGAAATTCAATGTGCTCTGATGCTTAACTGTCCCTCACCCCTCTCGCCAACCCACATGACCTAGATCTGCTTTATCACTCTCCTTGAGACTAAACTATTCATATAGTTTCTCCTGATGTACACCACTTGATTTTAGAGAACCAAATTCTTAGAAAGACCTTTCTTGTTTTAACTAAATTATATCTCCCTATAAATATCTTGCTTTACTCCCGGGTCTGTCCTTTGGGTCCAACCAGAAAAACTCTCAAAACAGGGAATATTAGTTTTTAGGTTTTTTGCTCTTTGCTTACAATTAAGCCTTTCAGACATTTGTAAATCCTGTCATAAACCTCTTCATTTAGTCCCAGTTTCTTCAATATTTACTCATGTTTCCTAATTGCTGCTAACTGCCCTCTCATCTGGGCCCTCTCCTCTGGCTAGACATGCTCTATTTTCTGATGTAGGTCCCCCAACTTCCCATGATGCTCCCAAAATTTATACTACTTCCAACAATTTCTCCCACATCAGGAATGGTTTTGAACTAGGCCAGAATTTCTTCTGATCTTAAAATCTTGTTTTTGGGTACCAGGATTTAAGGTCTAATCCAATCTCCACTGACTTCTAAAAGCAGCAATCTGTCAAGTTTTCAACACCACTTTCTGCTTTCCCTTCTGCATCACAGGCCCAGTTTTAAACTTCTGTGACTTGTGATTCACATTGGCAATGTCAGGGAATGACCTCTTCAAGACAACCTGTAAGTCACTTTTGAGACTCACATTACTGCTTAGGATAACACATCACCTTGATAGCAGAGACAAACTTTAATTTTAAATGATTAGGTAGTAGCCTTACATTGAACCCAGGCCAAAGTGAATAGTGATGCAATAGCTATACCCGTAACCTGTATGTCCAAATGTGTTCATCCTCTGATCAATGTGTTTTGGACAAGCTATAAATGTGTCAGAACATGTTCTCATTATCACCTTGCCAACTAATCATATTCAACTTTTATTTTCTTATTTATGCAAAAATCCCAGATTGAAGTTCTATGTAATACATAGACAAGGCAAAACTTTATTAACTCCTCTCATATTCTAGTAAATGTCATCTGTGAATGCTCATAAATAACTTTTCAATTGCTTCCAATGCTTGTTTATTTTTTCTTCTTTTATTCTCAGACTGATCTCAGGGACTATTTTTCATAGAAGTCTGGTAATATGCCAAAGTTAGAAGCTATTATTCAGCATATTTGGTTAGTGTTGAGGGAAGGACATTTATAATGCTTTAATTTTACACTTTAAAAGTAAAATCAGAAGCCCATCAGACTAACGGTGGATCTCTCAGCAGAAACTGTACAAGCCAGAAGAGAGTGGGGGCCAATATTCAACATTCTTAAGGGAAAGAATTTTCTACCCAGAATTCCATATCCAGTCACAGTAAGCTTCATAAGTGAAGGAGAAATTAAATCCTTTACAGACAAGCAAATGCTGAGGTATTTTGTCACCACCAGGCCTGCCCCACAAGAGCTCCTGACGGAAGCACTAAACATGGAAAGGAACAGCCAGTACCAGCCGCTGCAAAAACATGCCAAATTGTAAAGACCATCGATGCTAGGAAGAAACTGCATCAACTAACGAGCAAAATAACCACCTAACGTCATAATGACAGGATCAAATTCACACACAACAATATTAAACTTAAATGTAAATGGGCTAAATGCTCCAATTAAAAGACACAGACTGTCAAATTGGATAGAGTTAAGACCCATCAGTGTGCTGTATTCAGGAGACCCATCTCACGTGCAGAGACACAGACAGGCTCAAAATAAAGGGATGGAGGAAAATCTACCAAACAAAAGGAAAACAAAAAATGGAGGCGTTGCAATCCTAGTCTCTGATAAAACAGACTTTAAACCAACAAAGATCAAAAGAGACAAAAAAAAGCCATTACATAATGGTAAAAGGATTAATTCAACAAGAAGAGCTAACTCTCCTAAATATATATGCACCCAATACAGGAGGACCCAGATTCATAAAGCAAGTCCTTAGAGACCTACAAAGAGACTTAGACTCCCACACAATAATAAAGGGAGACTTTAACACCCCACTGTCAACATTAGACAGATCAATGAGACAGAAAGTTAACAAGGATATCCAGGAATTGAAATCAACTCTGCACCAAGCGGACCTAATAGACATCTACAGAACTCTCCATCCCAAATCAGCAGAATATACATTCTTCTCAGCACCACATCGCACTTATTCCAAAATTGACCACAT
>NW_012102887.1:3070137-3071010 GCF_000951045.1 Mandrillus leucophaeus
AAATAAAGATATTCTTTGAAACCAATGAAAACAAAGACACAACATACCAGAATCTCTGGGACACATTTAAAGCAGTGTGTAGAGGGAAATTTATAACACTAAATGCCCACAGGAGAAAGCAGGAAAGATCTAAAATTGACACCCTAACATCACAATTAAAAGAACTAGAGAAACAAGAGCAAACACATTCAAAAGTTAGCAGAAGACAAGAGATAACTAAGATCAGAGCAGAACTGGAGGAGATACAGACACAAAAAAACCATCAAAAAGATCAATTAATCCAGGAGCTAGATTTTTTCAAAAGATCAACAAAATTGATAGAAAGCTAGCAAGACTAATAAAGGAGAAAAGAGAGAAGAATCAAATGGATGCAATAAAAAATGATAAAGGGGATATCGCCACCGATCACACAGAAATACAAACTACCATCAGAGAATACTATAAACAACTCTATGCAAATAAACTAGAAAATCTAGAAGAAATGGATGAATTCCTGGACATATACACCCTCTGAAGACTAAACCAGGAAGAAGTTGAATCTCTGAAGAGACCAATAGCAGGCTCTGACATTGAGGCAATAATTAATAGCTTACCAACCAAAGAAAGTCCAGGGCCAGATGGATTCACAGCCAAATTCTACCAGAGGTACAAGGAGATGTTACCTTTCCTTCCGAAACAATTCCAATCAATAGAAAAAGAGAGAATCCTCCTTAACTCATTTTATGAGGCTAGAAGTATCCTGATACCAAAGCCCGGCAGAGACACAACAAAAAAAGACAGTTATAGACCGATATCCCTGATGGACATCGATGCAAAAATCCTCAATAAAATACTGGCAAACCGAAACCAGCAGCACATCAAAAAGCTTATCCA
>NW_012102887.1:3071060-3071682 GCF_000951045.1 Mandrillus leucophaeus
TTTTTGTATTTTTTAGTAGAGACGGGGTTTCACCGTGTCAGCCAGGATAGTCTCGATCTCCTGACCTCGTGATCCGCCCGTCTCGGCCTCCCAAAGTGCTGAGATTACAGGCTTGAGCCACCGCACCCGACCGAGACTGATTTTCTTAAATGGCTTAGATGGGAAAGAAAGTTAGAGAGGGTGGGTTTTCGTTTAAAGACTGCAGACTGAAGATACACATTTAGCCAAACTCCCTCTTCAAACCTCCTAAAATTATGCTAAAGATACATTAACAATAAAAGGCATACACTTACAAGTATAAAAACAGGTGGTAGGAGATAGAGTATTTGAATGCCTGAAAGCAAAGGTCAGTAAAATAACAGACAGGGAAAGGGAATCCTAAATAAGCAAGAGGGAAAGGTTTTAAAGAGTCCCCAGACGATCAGATGGCTTTGGAAATGGGAAGGAAGGTGTGGCTAAAAAATAATTGGGTCAAATCCTCTTACGAGACAGGATGCCCATTCTCTCCCCAACCTCTCCCCCAACTGTGAGTGTTAATAATCATCTCTTTTACTTATCGATAGAACAGTTCTGGCAAAGAGTCTCAGCTTTCAAACATTTATGTGATATGATTGGGCTCACC
>NW_012102887.1:3076917-3081442 GCF_000951045.1 Mandrillus leucophaeus
GGTGGGGGGAGGGGGGAGGGATAGCATTAGGAGATATACCTAATGTGAATGACGAGTTAATGGGTGTAGCACACCAACATGGCACATGTATACGTATGTAACAAACCTGCATGTTGTGCACATGCACCCTAGAATTTAAAGTATAATAATTAAAAAAAGTTAAAAAAAAAAGTAAAATCAAATCTTTGCTACTATGCTTTCTGTATCTCTTCTCTTCATTCCATCTACATACTTATTTTGTCAAGTTATTGACTATCACTTGCATGCAAATCATTAGGTTGGTCATCAGGAATTTTCTTTAGAAAGTGTCATGTTTCCTATCACAAACAATATCATGATTGACTCCAAAGACTATTGGCTCAAGTGGCAGAGTGACCTTCCGAGCAATTTAGTATTGGTCTCATTGCAGATTCTGTGTTCTGTAAAATTTACAATTTATAATTGAAGGCTTCTATGAAACACACTTCTATTTTAAAATCAAATATCTTTTCTTAAAGGAATTCTTGAAACAGATTAATGGTGACTTCATAACATCCATGACTGGGGCCAAAATAAAGACAAATGTCTTACTTGAATAAAATTTGAGCTGATCTTAAAAAATTATAGAGAGAAGTAAGACTCAGTTTGGAAAAGATTTAAGAAGACTTGGTTTACATATCAATAAAGTGATCATTATTAGTGACTTTTATATCTACACTTCCTCTCTCTCTCTTTCTCTCCTTCTGCCTTTGTTCTTTAACTTGTTCATCTCCACCCCCATCTAAGGAGCCAGCAAAACCATGAGGATATAAGGAAAAATATTGAAGCATACCATAGATGTTAAAAAAAATCCTATTTTGCATTTTAGACAAGGTTCTATTCAAGTCCCTTGAAAACCTGCATTTTAAGTCTGACTCCTCTCCAAAAAATTAGGGAAGATTAAAGTTATATATATTACATATATAGTTACTGAGTATAAAATATGGAGCTAAGAAAAGGGTAAACTTGACAGTTATTAGAAATTGGTCTTTGACATCTGACCGTAGATTTCCTGCTTAAAACTGAAAACTTCTGTGCTCATTACAAAGCAAAAAACGTAGAGGAATTTCCTTTATTTTAATTTAAAAATGTATGTTCTGTTAGTGTCTCTTGGATTTCCAGCCTCTCTAGGGAAATATATGTGTGGGATTCTTTTTGTTGGCTTCCAAAAAGGTACTATTTTTGATATTGCATTTTATATAAATCTTCAATATGTATCAAAGTTATTATATCTCCAAATTGCATTGGTTCTATAAAATTTGCCCTGCTTCCACTAAGTCTTAACATTAAGACAGCATCATTCAGATGTGCCAGTGTAGCAAGAAGCAAGTGAGTAGAGACTGATTTTCTTTTTCTTTTTCTTTTTCTTTTTTTTTTGAGACAGAGTCTCCATCTGCCGCCCAGGCTGGAGTGCAGTGGCCGGATCTCAGCTCACTGCAAGCTCCGCCTCCAGGGTTCACGCCATTCTCCTGCCTCAGCCTCCCAAGTAGCTGGGACTACAGGCGCCCGCCACCTCGCCCAGCTAGTTTTTTGTATTTTTTAGTAGAGACGGGGTTTCACCGTGTCAGCCAGGATAGTCTCGATCTCCTGACCTCGTGATCCGCCCGTCTCGGCCTCCCAAAGTGCTGAGATTACAGGCTTGAGCCACCGCACCCGACCGAGACTGATTTTCTTAAATGGCTTAGATGGGAAAGAAAGTTAGAGAGGGTGGGTTTTCGTTTAAAGACTGCAGACTGAAGATACACATTTAGCCAAACTCCCTCTTCAAACCTCCTAAAATTATGCTAAAGATACATTAACAATAAAAGGCATACACTTACAAGTATAAAAACAGGTGGTAGGAGATAGAGTATTTGAATGCCTGAAAGCAAAGGTCAGTAAAATAACAGACAGGGAAAGGGAATCCTAAATAAGCAAGAGGGAAAGGTTTTAAAGAGTCCCCAGACGATCAGATGGCTTTGGAAATGGGAAGGAAGGTGTGGCTAAAAAATAATTGGGTCAAATCCTCTTACGAGACAGGATGCCCATTCTCTCCCCAACCTCTCCCCCAACTGTGAGTGTTAATAATCATCTCTTTTACTTATCGATAGAACAGTTCTGGCAAAGAGTCTCAGCTTTCAAACATTTATGTGATATGATTGGGCTCACCTGGATAATCCAGGCTAATCTCCTCAAATTAAATTATTTAATCTTAATCATATCTACAAACTACCTTTTCCCATATAAAATAACACATTCTCAGGTTCTGAGGATTAGTACTTGGATATTTTGTGCTGGGGTTGAGGGAGCTTGCATAAGTCACAAAGTCACAAGGACTTAAGGAAGGTATTACTTTTAGAAGAATATGGCAGTAATCCCTAAAAGGAATCACATTTACCTAAAATCAGCTATAAGGAGAGGGGACTGACTCCAGAAATTCGAAAGTAGTTCAGATATTACAGGGGTGATTGCTTGCATTGATTGGATATGGAAAGGAAACATCCAAATATAATGCACAGATTTCTGTGTTGGACACTGAATGGTGAAGCTATTCCTTTATAATCAGAAGCATAAGAAAACAGAATAAGTTTTGGGAAGGATGAACATAGTTTAAGGTATGAATTGAATGAGGAGCCAGGAAACTTTTAGTTGGAAGGCTCAAGGCAAAGACCTCAGCTGGATTTACACATTTGAGGATCATTAGCAATGGCATATGAGCCCATGATATTAAATAAGATCAACAGTGGAAAAGATCTGTGTCCAGAGAACAAATGTAAGAATTTAGAGCAGAACTCAGAGATATATACTATCTGTATTTAAATGATATACACACAGAGAAAGGAGGTGGAAAAACCAAAAAGTAGATGAAGGTTGGATGAAAACCAGGAAGACATAAGAAGGCAAAGAGGTCAGTAGATACTGAGGATTGCCTGTTCTCATGGGCTGTGTGTGATAGCACTGGGCATGCCATTAACCTTAGGAGGACAAGAAATTCAACGGAGTATATATGTAACCATATGTGATTGTCATAGATTTTTCCATAGCTGAGAAATAAGCACTTATTCATTGGTCCTGGAGGTTCTGAATTTTTAAAACTCATTTGTTTAAATCTTACATAGGAAGGGCCTTCTCGCTTCTTCCTGCTAACTTTCCATATTAGTCCATTTCCACACTTCTATAAAGATACTACTTGAGACTGGGTAATTTACTTTAAAAAAGAGGTTTAATTGACTCAGAGTTCTGCCTGACTGAAGAGGCCTCAGGAAACTTACAATCATGGTGGAAGGTGAAGGGGAAGCAAGGGATGTCTTACATGGCAGCAGGAGAGAGAGAGAGAGGAAGTGCCACACTTTTAAACCATCACATCTCGTGAGAACTCGCTCACTATCATGAGAACAGCATGGGAGAAACCAACCCCATGATCTAATCATCTCCCACCAGGTACCTCCCTCAACATGTGGGGATTACAATTCAAGATGAGATTTGGGTGGGGACACAGAACCAAACCATATCATTTTTAAATAGTTCTATAAAGTGTTGTTTTCTTTTATACTCTTCTCCTATACTTAAACCAGACACAGGAATTTGTATTAGTGACATGAAAAGATGTTCAAATTGTATGAACAATTTATCTGTAAGATTTCAAATCTGTAGCCTGGAAGATACAGTGTAAAATTTCGACCTACTGACTTGTTTGATTTTCACTTTGTCTCTTTCAAATGAGCCACATTTAAAATTTTTCTCCTAAAAGTACATGCCAAATCACATCAGGAGGTACCTACTTACTTCTCCCATTTTTAAAACTAACTAGATCATTTTACCAGATATTAAACGCTTATTGGGGGCCAATATTGTGTTGAGAACTATGTTGACTGCTTCATCAAACTGAGTCTGTGGTTTTCCCTAAGGCTCCTGATACTGTTGCAGACATGTTGACATGGTTCAACATTTCTTTTTAAGTGACTTTTATACAGGGTTTAATATGAATATAGAAGTTAGCAAGGTATTATGATCAAAAGCCTCATCATGTATTGCCATGTAGCAATGAAATTTGCATTAAAAATATAGTAAAATCATTAAGGTACTATGTTGAAACATTTCAAAATTAGATTTATTTCCCAAATTGTGAATAATAGTATTTCTGAAAATATCTCAATGCAGAAGTCTTGTTCTAGTAGTAAGTTGATGTGTGATTTCTAATTTAGTAATTAAACTATTTTAAGTGGCAGACATAAAATGTGTTAGATTTTGTCAAAATACTGATCCTATCCAAAATAGTACTTTACTTTTTTAAAAGTAAGAAAGCTCTGCATAGCTGAGACTCTTTTCTGTATAAAATATACATTGATTCCTTCGAAAAATTAACAATCTTCATATTTAGAAGTTAGAATGGATACTGAAATGTCTCAGATAAAGTAGCCATACTGGCATATATGCAATTGACTTGATATAGGCCAAAAGGATCATGCACTTTTTTTTTTTTTTTTTTATATACTTTAAGTTCTAGGGTACATGTGGATAATGTGCA
>NW_012102887.1:3081557-3091351 GCF_000951045.1 Mandrillus leucophaeus
TGATGTTCCCCTTCCCGAGTCCAAGTGATCTCATTGTTCAGTTCCCACCTATGAGTGAGAACATGAGGTGTTTGGTTTTCTGTTCTTTCGATAGTTTGCTGAGAATGATGGTTTCCAGCTGCATCCATGTCCCTACAAAGGACACAAACTCATGCACTTCTTTATATGTTCCTGTGGGAGGTATTCTTGAATTTATCATTGCATTGGAAGATCCTGCTAGGATTTCGATAACTATTTTCTCAGTCACTTATCACCAAGCTCTATGACATCAATATGGCACAAAGTCATAAATTCTTGTTACTTTTGACCTAAAGAGTCTTTTTCATAATTTCAAAGCCACCCAAAATAAATGAATATCTGAACACTGCAATCTAGAGCCTCTTTTAAAATGGGATTGTCTGCCTCTATGTGAGGAACTATCTCAAGTTCCTTAAAAAAGAAGATTATAGTTTGGAGAGAGAAGTGAATATAAAGTTAGAAGTTGTAGGTGCCCTAAGATGATAACCTTGAACATTTTTAGCGGTGGAATTTTTGCTGCTGCCTTTTACAATCTTATTTGTATTTGTCTGCCACTTCCTCTATATTGTTAGTTCTTTAAAGGTCCGTAACAGGGTACACCCTGGGTATTGCTTTCTTAGGAGAGGTAGATATAGTAGGAGTTGAATAAATATATGTTTATTGATTGAATACTTGAACAATGGATACCTGAATAAATACGAGCAATATTATCAGTGGTGGCAAGATATGGTTTGGGGAAAGAGAAAGAAAAGATATGAGATAAATTATAGCAAATTAAGATAATAAATTTTAATTTAGTCATGCCAGTTATCATCTTTACTTATAAAACATGTTAATATTTACAGATAATTCTCTCTTTGTGTATAGTATTATTTGATATTCTTAACAACCTGGTAAAGTAATTTGGGAAGATATTATTTCCTCATTTTAATCATAAAAAACCTGAAGCCCACTAAAATAGTGGTATCTCCAAGTTTGAAAGGCCTAGGTAGCTGAGTCTCCACTATTTTTATTAAATATAAATCCATGTTTCATAGTTCCTCACTGACTTTGAGGTAAGAGTGATTAGGTTTTAGGTCAGGTGAAGAAATTAAGTAACTTGCCAGGTGCCATGGCTCATGCTTGTAATCCCAGCATTTGTGGAGGCCGAGACAGGTGGATCACTTGAGGTCAGGAGTTCGAGACCAGCCTGGCCAACATGGTGAAACCCCATCTCTACTAAAAACACAAAATTAGCCGTGCATGGTGGTGCACGCCTGTCATTCCAGCTACTTGGGAGGCTGAGGCAGGAGAATCGCTCAAACTTGGGAGATGGAGGTTGCAGTGAGCCGGGATCATACCACTGCACTGCAGCTTGGGCAATAAGCGAGAAACCCCATCTCAAAAAAAAAAAAAAGAAAGAAAGAAAAAAGAAAAGAAAAGAAAGAGAGAGAGAAAAGAAAAGAAATTAAGTAACTTAAACTTAAAATAAATAAATAAATAAATAAACTGTAAAAAAAAACTTGAAACAAGAAAATGTATACACCAGATTTCAGGTTTCATGCTTAGGGGAATTAGTCATTTGAGGATGGTATAAAAACAGGAGAAAGGAAAGACAAGAGAGGGAAGGAGAAAAGGAATGTGAAGGAAAGAAAAATAGAAGAGAAATGGAAATGTTATACAATGCCAGCAAAGAAAGTACTGTGGTCAGCAGAAAAGAAAGCAAAGAGTAATTGCACAAAGAATATTGTATTTTTAAAATAGCTCTATGGAGTGAGAAACCATCAAATTTTGAAGTGTTAACATAGTGATTCTCATGAGTGATGCAAGGTCAGAAATAACCAGGTTCATGAACGTTTGTGTCTTTCCACAACGTCAGGCTTTTATCCATGCTATTTCTTTTTTTTTTTTTTTTTTTTTTTGAGACGGAGTCTTGCCCTGTCTCCCAGGCTGGAGTGCAGTGGAGCGATCTCGGCTCACTGCAAGCTCCACCTCCCGGATTTACGCCATTCTCCTGCCTCGGCCTCCCGAGTAGCTGGGAGTACAGGCGCCCACCGCCTTGCCCGGCTAATTTTTTGTATTTTTAGTAGAGACGGGATTTCACTCTGTTAGCCAGGGTGGTCTCGATCTCCTGACCTCGTGATCTGCCCACCTTGGCCTCCCAGTATCGATGCTATTTCAATCACAAAAGCTGGGAGCTACAAGGAACTTCCAAGCAGACAATTCTCCTTAGTAATTCCTGTTCACTCAGTAGTCAGAGCCTATGGCACACAGGCTCAAGCCATTCCATAGGTCAGTTGATATTGCAAACTATACATAATAGTATACTTAATCAACATACAAACAAACGTTATAGATTAAACATTCCATAACAAAGTGACATTGAATATCAAGAGAAAGGGGACAGAAAGGGAAAAGGAACCAGTCCAGGGAGAACGAAGCAGACAAAAAGAATCTTCTGATCTGGGCCGGGCGGTCCATTGGTCTTCCAAGGAAGAACCTTTGATGTGGGCAGAGCTCTCAGCAGCAGATCTTGGTGCTTATCACAAGTAACAGCAAGACTGTGTCAGTCTGTTCTTTATATAGCCACAGAGTTGTCTGGTGAGGACTGATAGTGGAAGAGTGCTTGGTTATGTCCTTATCTGGTTGGATGCTGTCTTTATTTATTAACCAAACTATCTGGTCCCTGTTGTCAAAGTGCCTTAGGAAGTAAGATGGAGTCTCTTCTTAAGATGGAATTACTTATGGCAAGGGTGCTCTATACAGTGGTGGTGAAGGTTAGGAAGAAGAGCAATATGTACAGGTTTCTTCTTTAAGTTGGCGGCTTTACAGATTAGCAGGTTTGGAAGACAATTGGGTTGAGTCTGAAACTTAGCCTTAGACCTTGCTGGCTTTATAACCCAAAAAAAGTTGTCAAGCCTCTCTCTTCTTCAATTTCCTCCTTTGAAAAATGAGAAACATCATAGTAACTGCCTAAAATGGTTGTTATGAGTTATAAAGTGGCACATGCAAAAAGGCCTTGCAAGGATCCTAGGCACGCAGTCGGCACTGTACCACTGGAAGCCTTGATTAGGAATTTTTACTATAAAGGATGTATTATTTGATGGAGAATGAGGACTGCTATGGACTGAATTGTGTCCTATCCAAATTTATATGTTGAAGCCCTAACCCCAACATGATGGGATTTGGAGATGAAGATTTGGGGAGACAGTTAGATTTAGATGAAGCCATGGGAGTGGGCTCATCCTCATAAGGGGATTAGTGACTTTATACGTACAGGCCCTAGAGAGCTTACTTTCTCTTTCTCCTTTTTCACCTTGTGAGGACACAGCACCTACAAGTTAGGAAGGACACCCTCACTGAGGAATTGAATCTGCAGGCATCTAGATCTTGGACTTTCCAGCCTCCAGAACTGTGAGAAATAAATACCGGTTGTTTAAGCACCTGGTCCCTGGTATTTTGTCGTGGTAGCCTGAGTCTATGCAGACAGATACAAGAGCTTTGTGCAGATCTTTTTATTTATATTTAAAGCTAGAATGACAGAAACCAATGGAGAGAATGAACAGGAAAATACTTGTGAGAAAGGTGATTTGTCTAAATGGTCTTTTATGTACTCCCAATTTCTAATTTGCAATTCACAAATTGTATTTTAAGTTACACATAAGGCAGGCAACTAGTAGATTAGAAGTGGTCTTGTTCTGTTTTGCTTTGCTTTACTGTGTCTTGTTTTAGACGTGGGCCTCTTGCATGTGTAACAACACAATGCCCTATTTTTTATTATAAAATTGAATTTTCATTACTTCTTTCTTATTACAATTATGATTTAGATTGGAGATGATGAAACAGAGATAGAATTTGGTGCCATATATCTTACATTTCTTAATGCATGATAGAGACTTCTAATAGATGGAGAGAACTCTGATTTTGCAAATATGTTTATATCTGTTTTATGTTACTGAAATTGCAGAGTAAAGAGTGTCTTTGATTTAAAAGAGAGGAGAAAAGAAAATAAGAAATTAGCAAAGGAGATAGAAAGAACAGAATGGAAGGGAGGAGGGAAATATCTATTCCTTTTCCTGATTTCTTTTAAGCTCTCTTTACTATTTTTGCCACTTCTCTTGTCATTCACTTTACTAGCTCTGCCTCCAAGTACATGATGAATTTGAGAATCTATTAGGCTGGAAAATCCCAAGGCACAATAGGCTATTCTGCATTCACAATGTGAACTGACTGTTAGTTATGGCCTAGCTGAAAATGACAGCAATTCTCCTAAAGGCTATGGTTGTTCAACATACAGCCAAGAGTAAGTTCTCCTGCACAGAGCTGCTTGCTTTCTCTGGCTACATCTCTCAAATAATTCTGGAAGCATAAACTTTAAGTTGACTTTTAGAAGTAAAGGTTGATCCTAGGTCACAGGATGCCCTGTGAATGGAACAGTGGTTTTACACACACACACACACACACACACACACACACACATATATATAGTATATAAGAACTATTATTAGCTTGGAGCAGTGGTGCACACATATAGTCCCAGCTACTCAGGAGGCTGAAGAGGAGGATTATTTGAGCCCAAGAGTTAAAGGCTGGCCTCAGCAACACAGTAAGACCCTATCTCAGTAAAAAGAACTATTACTGTTGCTAATAATAGTGAGGAATAACTATTGTTATTAATATGAAGAGTGATATGAGAACTGATTCACTGTGCGAATATAGAATATGGACATTGTATTAGTTCATTCTCCCACTGCTATTAAAAAAATAGCTGAGACTGGGTAATGTATAAAGAAAAGAGGTTTAATTGGCTCAGTGTTCCACAGGCTGCACAGGAAGCGTGGCAGCCTCTGCTTCTGAGGAGGCCTCAGGGAGCTTTTACTCATGGCAGGACGCAAAGTGGGAGCAGGAGCCTTACATGGCAGGAGCATGACGGAGGTGGTGGGAGGTGCTACACACTTTAAAACGACCAGATCTCATGAGCACTCACTCACTACCAATTGCCTACCACCAGAGCCCAACTCCAACATAGAGGATTATAATTTGACATGAGATCTGGGCAAGGACACAGATCCAAACCATATCAAGCATGAAGATCAGTCACTCAGCCCTGAAAAGGGTAGGTAGAAGGTGGAATGGGCAGACACAAACACACACACGTGTGTGTATATACGTATATTACCATGTTCTATGGAGATGTCACACACACATCCATTATACAGGAGACCGTATATATATGTATGTGTGTTGTGTTCTCCTGTAGATGGGTGTGTGTGTGTGGCATCTCCATAGAACATGGTAATCAGAACCCTTATTTCTTCAGCATATGTTCTAAGTTAAGAACTTTCTATCTTTTCATCCTTTTGAATTCTGTTAAGGAAATTAATTCACTGGCTGGATTTTAAGAATTATTTAGTGTGTTTCAATTGTGTACACTCTTTCACTTTTTTTTTTTTTTTTGATTCAAGTGAATCAGCATTTGAATTATTGCTAAAAGGAGACTAAGTGAGGATCGGGCATCTTGACAAGTGTGGACATGAAAGAGGTTGGGGAAGTCCAAGGGAGTCAGGGTATCACTTAATCATGGATAGAATGGCGGGATTAAGGGCTCACTGATGGCAGGACTTTTATTTCAATTGCAAGCTTTAACCTTCTGAGACTCTGGGCTGGGAAGTAGCTCCCAGAGATCAATCAGTCCATCCCTCTGCCTCTGGGCAGAACCACACCTAGGTAATTCCAGACAGATGAGATATACTTCCACTGGATTGCTCCACGACTGAGGTCTTACCAAAAAATACTCCTGCGCTTGAATTACAAATGACTCATGAGCTTCAGAGCCATGATGTTGCTGTCATTTATAGCTTAATTTGTACCCTTTTAACCACATCATATTTTACTACATTTCTCATTGTCAGTTATAACTAATGGAAATAGCCCAAGCCATAAATAATTTTATTATTTAAAGTATTAAAAGGAATAAGCCAGACACACCATGTTGGTTTCACAAATTATAGTAGTTAGATTTTTTTCAGTGACAAACTATATACAAATGCTCAAATGTTGAACCTAGCCCATACTATTTGTCCACACTTGTCAGGATGCCCGATCCTCACTTAGTCTCCTTTTAGCAATAACTCAAATGCTGATTCACTTGAATCAAAAAGGAGAAATGAATCAGTTCCATTTTTATTATTAATTATTAGAAGTCTTAATGAATGGATTTATTTTTAAAATTAAAGTACATGAAAAATATTATAAGAAAAAGCAAGAGTTCCAGCATTATTGTGTATGCTAACGATGCTTTACAAAGGAAAAGAAGATAGTCAAGCTTATCTATTTATCTACAGATCTATCTATCATGTATCTATGTATTTAATCTATCTTTCAATATACATTTATGTTTATTTTTAAAATTCTAGGTCAACTATTGCTTTTGCTTTTTTGTCCACATCCTCACTAGCATTTGGCCTTATTTGTTACTTAAATAAACTTTGTTCTTTACGAGCAGTTTTAGGTTTACCAAAAAATTGAGCAGAGAATACAGAACACACATAATTCTCAAATACCCACTCATTCCTTCTGACACTAGCACTGTTAGCACCTTGGATTTATGCCATTTTACTATGTTTGTAGTGCTATCTCATGTTGATATCGATCGTCTTTCATAGGCTTATTTTCTGTGTGTATATCTTCCTTGGTGAGGCGTCTGTTCAGATCTTTTGCCCATTTTGTAATTGGATTGTGTGTTTTCTTATTGACAAATGTAATACATAGGGCTTTGGAAGTATGGCCAAAGGGTACTGGGTGAGGAGAAGCCTTCTATACTCCTGTCGTTAGGTCTGTCTTTTAGTCTTTAAGTATGCCTCTGCCTCCACATTGAGAACTGGATTGTGAACACACACACCCTCCCCCTCTCATTCCCTCACCTCCACCTTAGGTGGGATAGGTGGAAAGAGAGGGCTGGAGTTGGGTATTTCTCTTCCCCTTCCGCAAATCAGTTAGGCTCCAATAAAACCTCCATAGGTTAGCTCTGGTATAATAGTTTCTCCTGAGGGTAGACCTTGTCAAGAATAGTAGAATGCCCTGGTATATTTCAAAATGGCTACTTCTCCCTTTCCCTTGCTGGAAGCAGGAGGGGATTTTTCTCAGATCTTCACTGTGAGAACCTAATAGGGTTTCTGGAGGTAAAACTCATAAAAGTGTATAGTCCCCAGAAAACTGGCCCCTCCTAGAGACTTTAACTCTCAGACTTATCAACACGGAGCTCCAGCAATTTGTCAACTATAACTTAGGTTTTCCTTCCCCATATTGGTTCCCTCAAAGGTTTCTGCTCAGTTAAGTTGTGATTCTTTGTATCTGCCTGTCTTTTCAATTTGAGGGGTACTGGTTTGCCCTGTGAATTCAATTATCTGGCAGATCTAAGAAAAGTTGTCTATTTTCAGTCGGTTCAGCTTTTTTCTTGTTGTGAGGATTGCAGTGATGCCTTCTAAGCTTCTTACATGCTGGACTGGAAACCAGAAGTCACTGAAATATTTGTTTTTAATGCTTATGACAGAAATTCAACTTGGTCTTCCATTGGATTTATTAATGGTTTCTCACTCGTATTTGCTGTTTGCATTCATCACAGAGCCTTTAAATCATGGTATTTTCTTGTGAACAATAATTATTTTGTTCTTAAATTTCATAAAGTAAATCCTATTAAAGTAAACCTCATAAAGAAAATCCTATTGTCATTGGCATGCATTTTTGTCCATCAATATTGTCAAAATATTTTACTAATATTAAGGCCTCATGGTATCTCAAGAAGATACAAATTTTCTCTGAGTATGTTTTAATATTTTCAGATTTATGTTAAATATATCTGTGCTATAAATCCATTTAGGGTTGTAGAAACTCTCAAACCACAAATAAAACTAAAACAAACTACTAACAAACCTGAACTAGTGAATTTGTAAGCTTTACACAGTAAAATCATAATCATGATGTAGTGAAAAATAAGAGTATAAAAATATATTAATTTCCTGTTTGCTGTCTTTTTATATTTCTGTAATTGATCATTTAGATTGCCGTAGTTGCTAACTGAATTATATTTAAAAATATATATACTTGATTTAGATCAGTGGAAGCTGTGAGCTATGTAGATGATAACATAATTATCCACTTTGTTTTCTTTTTACGAATGATTTGTAAATTTCAGCAATCATATTTTTTGTTTAATTGTAGTCTATATATCACCACTTCCTCTTCAAACAGCATGTTTCTGTCTATTGGAATTTCACACCTCTACACTTACTTACTCACTTCACCACTGAGGATAATAAATATGATGTAGAGCTTAAGGTTATTTTCCCTTTTCATTGGTAATAAAAAAGAAATAACAGTAACTTTTTAAAAAAATTTAAAAATCTGCTTATTCATTAACTTAATGAATGAGGAAAAAATAGTAATTCTCTGTTTCCTGCCCCCTATTTTTCTGCAATTGATAATTCACTTTTAAATATCTGCTGATATAAAAACACCTTTTATCGAAATGGCTAACTTACAAATAATTTCTTAAAATGATTGTGAGATACTACATTCATGTTCATATAAAGCAATCACTTCCATTTTTAAGTTATAGGTGTAAGGCTAGAGCTTAAAACATTACAGAGGTACTATAGATGGATTTCTAGGTTGATACAAAATATTTAAATATATATTTTAAAAGTTGATGACACTGCCTTCAAACTTCTAATTTCCATTAATTGTCATGTGGAACAAATTAGCCAAGAGCTGAATATATGGAGCAGCTGATTTGTAGAAATATACACATAATATGGTGAGAGAAAAGATCCTGCCTTCCCATGCGGAAGTCACTGAAAATCAGTGGGAATATCCTCAGCTGGAAAAAATAAAAAATCCATGTCCTAGAATTAACAAGAGTATACATTTTTTACAGTTTAAGAAAGAGCAGCTAACACATCTATGTAATTTTATTACTGGTGAAATAAAATCTATGTGATTTTATTTTTGGTGAAAGTGAGGCTATCCTTGTGCGTGTATATGTATGGGTGATGTCAACACCTATGAGACAGATAACTAACTGACAGAGAAACTTAGGGATGTTGAAGATTTACAGTTTGTATCATAGAGTTTTGCTGTGGAGGGAAGTGGCATGAATAAACTATTGATTGCGAAATATAACCGTAGTGCAGAGATCACGTTGGTTCATGAGAGTTCAAAGGGTTTACTTCAAAAGAAAACTTTATTCTTGGCTAGAACAAATAAGGCTTTATATGAAGATGAATTCAACCAAAGGCATTTGGCACTACTAACTTTAAGTTATTTGGTTCCACACTGACTAAATTGTAAGTCAAATCTCCCCAGGAGCTATGCTTTGGACTTTTAGAAAAACAAAGTATTCTGTCTACCTTGTTGATGGCATTTTTGGGGGGCCTGATCCACGCACGCACACACACACACACCAAGCACTCTGCAGTCCATAGACATGAGTCACGGTTCTCCCTGTTCCTCAGTTACCTTGTCAGTTGCCTGGTTCTCCTTTGTTTGCGAATATCCGAGCTGCTGCTGTGCCAATCTCATTTTTGATGATTTGGTGATAATAGCAATAAGAGTAAATGATTACTTAATGCTCACTACATGCCAGTCTCCTAAGTGCTTATATGTATTAACTCTTTTAATCCTTAAGATGAAACCCTATGAGACGAATACTATTATTGTCACTCTTTTACCAATGAGTAACCATCTGAGGCAGGCTCTATTATTACCCCCATTATACAGATGTAGGTACTTTTAGTACC
>NW_012102887.1:3091976-3092938 GCF_000951045.1 Mandrillus leucophaeus
TGTGTGTGTGTGTGTGTGTGTATGTGTGTATATACACATGCCTGTACATGCTTGCATGTGCATGAGGGTTAGAGAGGTTATGAGAGGGGTATAGGATTTTGGAAAGCTACCTTTTACAAGTACCAAGAACTCTAATAAACAGGAGTTTAAGAGTGTCGAAGTATATCTGATTGCTATGGTTTCAATATATGCCCCCTTTAAGTCAGGCTGAAATTTAATCCCCAGTGTGGCAGGATTGAGAAATAGGGCATTTAAGGGGCAATCGTATCCCGAGGGCTCTGCTGTCATGAATGGATTGATGAATTAATGGATTAATAGGTTATCTTGGGAGAGGAACTTATGCTTTACAAGAAGAGGAAGAGAGACCTGAGCTAGCACATGAGCACGCTCAGCCTTCCCATCATGTGCTGCCTTTTACCACCTGGGGACTCTGCAAAGAGCCCCCACCTGAAAGAAGACCCTCATCAGATGCAGCCCCTTGACCTTGGACTTAGCCACAATAACCATAAGAAATAAAATCCTTTTCTTTATCAATAACCTAGTTTCAGAGATTCTGTTATAAGCAACAGAAAACGAACTAAGATGCCACATCTTTCACAGCCCAGATTCAAGTACAACAAGAGTTTAACATTGTCTTAATGATGTTTTCCTCTCAAAGCAAATAAAGCTGTTGATTTCACCTTGCACGTGCATGGGCCACTTGATGTGTCTGCAGTTGAGGACTAAGCATAAACTCTGGGAGAAAGTTCTCTACCAGTGCGCTATGGTTTGAATATTTGTGTTCCCTCCAAAATTCATGGTGAAACATAATTGTCAAGGTGATAGTGTTAAGTGGTGGAGCCTTTAGAAGGTGATTAATTCATGAATGAAATTAATGACCTTATAAAAGAGGTGAGGGGCCGGGCGCAGTGGCTGAAGCCTGTAATCCCAGCACTTTGGGAGGCCAAGACGGGCGGATCACG
>NW_012102887.1:3093923-3097178 GCF_000951045.1 Mandrillus leucophaeus
TAGTAGAAAAATGATGAGCAGCTAAATAAAAGTGTGCAAATAGAGAATTTGGATACCATTATCCAACTTCAAAATTTGCATTCCATTATCCAACTTCAAAATTTGCATTGTTTTATATGGTTTTAATTTTCAGTTTTACTTGCAATTAATTACCCAATCAGAAATTTTCAAGTTCAAATCTAGGTAAGCACAGTAGCACAAAGAAAAAAAAATACGTGAAAAACCTGTACCAAAAGCTACAGCTACAGCATACTATCTCTATCAAATTTATGTCCTTTATGCTTAGGTGAAAATAGATTAAAGGAAGCCAAGTGATGATGTTTTAGATAATGTAAACAACAAAAACAAGATGGCTCATTAGCATTTATAAAATGTTTCAAAGGTGATTCAAAACTGAAATACACATGCAGAGAAATATGAGTTTGCATTGGCATAAGATATTTGACATTGTAATTAAGCTATTTTGAGCACTTAATATCTTCAAAGCACTATTCTAAGGGCTGAATATTTCTCAATTAATTTAATCTACTAACAGGTCTATGTAAATAGAGTTGATTATCCCCATGTTAAAGAAGACAAAATGTGCTGAAGATCACACTGCTTGGAGGTGGGAGAGTCAGGATTTAAATCCATGCGGCATAGCTCAGAGTTCGCGCTTTTAGTCACTGCAGTTCCAATTTTCATTTCTAAAAACTTCTAACATTGATGCTGGGGTAACGATCTCTTCTTCATGCTCTGTGTTTCCATAAAGTGGAGAGAATAGAAAAGCTTTGGGGAGGCACATCCGGCTTAGCTGTGCCTTCACTCTCCCTTCCCAGGCTGGAGGAATGACTTTGCTTCCTGGTGAGTCAAGCAGGAAGAACTCAATGTCCTGAGCTCAGCTCCTCCAGGCTCATTCCTTTTCAAAAACTCTCTGCAGAGCATTTTTCTTCTCTGCCTCTCCTTGCAGTAAGTGTTTCTACCATTAGGGAGGCCTTAAGCTGTCCAATGTTCCTGCTGGTGATTGATGTGGGATAGAAATGGCAGTCTCACCTAAAGCCATATTCTTCAATCAGCATGATTATTGACGTTCTTTTCATGTGCTGAAGAACTATTTCTGTTTCTCAAATAGCTCCAAACTTGGGAGCAAAAGAAAAAGTCTAGTGCAGTCTTGCCATAGTGCTCATGTTCTTGGCTATCTTTATTTTTCTGCACCAGGTATTCCAGGTGTTACAGATGTAAGGTCAAATATGTGTGGTGGGTTAGAGGAAACGTGCAAAGAACTCATTTGACCTGTTTTCTCTAGCTCAGGAAGGAGTCCTGAATGATTCAGCTTAGCTCAACAGAAATCTCCACTGGACTAGAATTCATACCTAATGGTAGTTAGGGTAGTCATTTTCCAGGTGAATTCTGTAAATGCGATTTTCTCAGGGAACTCAAGTTTAGGGCAGGATAGGGAGGGTCTGGTCAGCTCTCTCTTTCTCTGGAGATAGAGAACAAACAGAACAGGTTAAGAACTTGGTCTTCTGCAGCGGCTCCCTGTTTCAATCCTGGCTCTGCCACAGTTGAGGTTTAGTTTATGGGGCTAAACACCCCTGTTTCTTTGAGGGCTCATATTTATATTGTATAAACTCCATGGCATGAACACAGAGGAATGAAAAGATCACTTTTATTTATGGTAATGATTTAATGAAGGACCTAACCGACTTATGCATCAGGGAAGAAATCTGCAATTTTCCTGCCTTCATCTGACCTGAAGATAAACACCTCCTTCTTCTTTTCTTCCCAGTTAAGCCAAAGCAAACTGACAGCATGACCCGGGGAAGAAGTCAGAGTGCAGAGAGGAGACTAAGGAGCTGGGCAGGGTCAGACTGTATCTGGTGAGCTCAGTATAGGAAGTCAGAAAGCAACTGGCAAGTGTAACCAGCATGGGGAACAAGCAAGGTTCCCTGAGGGCAATTCAGTGCAAGTACATTGTTGTATCTCACTGCTCCCTTTAAATCTCTTCATTGGAAGGAAGCTCTTCCTCTGCCCCTGATGGAAATTCAGGGATTAAAAACTCAGGCAGGTGC
This sequence comes from Mandrillus leucophaeus, assembly GCF_000951045.1. Lineage (NCBI taxonomy): Eukaryota > Metazoa > Chordata > Mammalia > Primates > Cercopithecidae > Mandrillus > Mandrillus leucophaeus. The sequence continues at coordinate 3,095,975 of NW_012102887.1, forward strand.
ATGCCTTTTATGCTCACTCTTCTCTTATGTAATCAAAGATCCTATGGCTTCTTTAAGTGGCAAACAGTCTTAATTTAGTATTGAGATTGCCATTACTTTTAATGGCAAATATGCAATTACTTTTGCACCAACCTAATTACAATTGCTCAATATAACATGTTAATTTATAATCCAATATTTATTGAAGGAAAACATTTTCACTTCACCTATCCTGGGCTGGTAGCCTGTAGCCCTGCCTTTTCCAAAAGCTAAGCATCTTCTCTCTTTGTTGCTCACCTCCTCACCACTCCTTGGCTGCTATTGTGAATAACTTCAAGTTTAATACTGGGGGAGGAGTTAAGGGGAGAGACAAGAGATAAAGAAGGTTCTTATGTAACTGATAATGTGAACATGGCTTCATGCTCTGAGGTCTTGGCAGATTTTTAAACTTGTCTGCATCTATCATGGGAGCTTTCCTGAGTTTCTCAGCATTTCCACTGGAGTAGTCAATGGTGCTTTCTATGATACAGGTGTTGCAACTTTATCTCATCCTCTGGACTCTCATTAGCCTCTGGTTTCTGATAGTCCTTTTATACCATGTCTCACTGTTGGTCCTATCATTCTTTAAGGTGGTCTTTGTAGGAAATGTCAGGTGACTCTGTCCTTGCATGGTCCATCTCTAGACAATAAGACAAACTCCTAAATCATTGTAGAATTGTAGCTAACTCAAACATAGCTGAGCACTCTTTTTATGTCCTACAGTTTACAACTTATAGCTGTAGATTCTTGCCTTTAGAGTCTTTCAGCTTTTGTGGAGCACATGTCCACTATATACCACCAAACTCCTGGCTATATTGGAGCTTATATCTTGTAATGAGGGGCAAAGAGTTGGATTGGAAGATGGAGTCACAGCACTCTGCCAATTACCCAATAATTTCTTTGAAAAGGAAAGATCTGTTCTGATCATCGCCACCTTAATCATCTTATATATTTGGTGTAGAAGATATACGTTTTATATTCTCACTGCTCTCAGTCACCTACTTGGAATTACTTATAAGCATGCCTGCCTTATCCCTTCTATTGTTAGCTTGGTTCAATTTAACATCCAATTTCATGAGCTTGCTCCATTTGTGAGCAGAAAAATAAAAAAGAGAAGAGAAAGAAGGCATTGTTTTTCTTTAGAAGCACCCACAGAACTGGGAACAAATGTGATTCCCATCTCCTT
>NW_012102887.1:3097228-3099451 GCF_000951045.1 Mandrillus leucophaeus
TGTAACTGATAATGTGAACATGGCTTCATGCTCTGAGGTCTTGGCAGATTTTTAAACTTGTCTGCATCTATCATGGGAGCTTTCCTGAGTTTCTCAGCATTTCCACTGGAGTAGTCAATGGTGCTTTCTATGATACAGGTGTTGCAACTTTATCTCATCCTCTGGACTCCCATTAGCCTCTGGTTTCTGATAGTCCTTTTATACCATGTCTCACTGTTGGTCCTATCATTCTTTAAGGTGGTCTTTGTAGGAAATGTCAGGTGACTCTGTCCTTGCATGGTCCATCTCTAGACAATAAGACAAACTCCTAAATCATTGTAGAATTGTAGCTAACTCAAACATAGCTGAGCACTCTTTTTATGTCCTACAGTTTACAACTTATAGCTGTAGATTCTTGCCTTTAGAGTCTTTCAGCTTTTGTGGAGCACATGTCCACTATATACCACCAAACTCCTGGCTATATTGGAGCTTATATCTTGTAATGAGGGGCAAAGAGTTGGGTTGGAAGATGGAGTCACAGCACTCTGCCAATTACCCAATAATTTCTTTGAAAAGGAAAGATCTGTTCTGATCATCGCCACCTTAATCATCTTATATATTTGGTGTAGAAGATATACGTTTTATATTCTCACTGCTCTCAGTCACCTACTTGGAATTACTTATAAGCATGCCTGCCTTATCCCTTCTATTGTTAGCTTGGTTCAATTTAACATCCAATTTCATGAGCTTGCTCCATTTGTGAGCAGAAAAATAAAAAAGAGAAGAGAAAGAAGGCATTGTTTTTCTTTAGAAGCACCCACAGAACTGGGAACAAATGTGATTCCCATCTCCTTATCCCAAATGGAAGAGATGATAAAGATTTAAGAAGAAGGAAGCTTCCTTATCACCACTTCTGGGCTGGGAAACCTTCCTAGGTAGAAAAATTCCAAGAGGAAAGGGCATCAAGCAGTTGGACAGACTGATGGTTTTCTACCCAGTAGCTATTTTTCTCCTTTCTAATAAATTTGATTTTGAAGGGGGCAGCAATAAGCCCAGTTTAGAAAATAAACAAACATGCAAACAAACAAACTTGCATTTCTTCGACTTATTTGCATAATGGGTCAATGAAATCCACCTTGCACAACACTTGTTGACTTGGATTTCTGAAAAAACAGTACTTAAAAGCCTATTCAGCCATTGGCACTTTCCTTTTCCCTCCTTCCAGTAGTAGTTAGTAGTCCCTCCTCCTGGACTGCTAACTTGCCACTAGGGTTGGAACAGCCACCTTGCAACAATAATTTCACAACCAAAAGAATCATAAGGCTTTCCAGTTGATGTTCCCAAGTCTTAAATACCTGTTTCCAGACTTCTTGTTACAAGAAAAAATGTCAACCCTCATTTGTTTAAGTGTTTTTTGGTCTCTTTTACAGCCAAATTTTATTCTTAAATTATGTAGTAGCTGTGAGACTTTGGGCAGGTTTCATAATATCTGTGGACCCCAGTTTCCTTATTTATAAAATGGAAATTTTACCCATCTCAGACATATTTTGAAGATTAAAAAAATACCATGGATGGAGCGTATTAAGCATAGTTTCTGGTGTACTGTAGTGAATAAATATAAAATTACTACTTCTCTCCACGTAAGTACGAATATTTCTCAAATCCAACTTAGATTCTAAATCAGGAAAACATAGGCTGTGGATGAGGAGAGTGGAGCATATTTAAAAAATCACTGCAACTACATTAGAATTTTTTTCTTATTAACTCTTATTTGTAAAATTTGGGGAAAAAATGAAGATGTACCCAAGTGAGCCAGCCAAATCCATTCCACATAATCCTATATAACAAAAGCAGATTATTTGGATGAAAGAAGCTTATATATTAAATTTGGAAAATTATGGGGGTTATTTGAATCCATTCTAATTCAAGAAGATTTTGTCATTATCATATTTACTTTTGTAAATGCAGATGTGATGTGATAAAAATTATAATATTTCTAACTGGAAATCTCACCTTCCAACAAATGTACACTGCCACAGATGGTAACTGCCTTGGCTGTGGTCACATAAGTTAACATATATGCATGTGGATGTGTGTGTATCCATGAATATATGCCTATAAATTTTTGGGTTGAAATGAGATCCCTTGTCTATTAAAACTTAACACATGGTACTTCTGAAACAAGACCCTAAAATCAAGGGAAGATGATGACTTGTTATTAACTCTCATGGCACCAATTAACAG
>NW_012102887.1:3099831-3115168 GCF_000951045.1 Mandrillus leucophaeus
TCTTTCTTTCTTTTCTTTGCTTGGTTTCAGAATCCTCCAGGAATCCTACCATGAAACCCTCATGTCCTCAGCTTCATATTTTATAACATCTTGTTGTCAAACACTTTTTAAGGCTTACTTCTACAGAGTACCCTCTTCCTAAGTACTGCCTTTAGCATTGACCTGCATCTTGCTAGGCAATTTCTGTCCATAGTTGGAAAAGGTTATGGTGAAAAAGATTATGTGCCATGGTCAATAACTTGTAACATTTCCTTAATGCCTTCTTTTTCATCTTTAGGCCTACCAAGGATGTAGATACTTGATTCTTCCGTAACATGTACAAACAAATGGTTATAAGTTAGCTATTAAATTTTTTTCATCAATATCATTCTTAAGGTCTTTATAATGGAAACTTCAATTTTCCATTGGCACCTAAGGTATCATATAAATCATGGTGTCTGATTCTAGAGGGCTCTGACTGGGCTTAGAAAGGCCTTGGCAGGACTCATGTCACGGATGTGCAGTCTCACACGGGGTCCTGCACTGGGCTTTAGTCTAATGCTCTGCTGTCATCATCTTGAAATTTTTAATTTGTAAACAAGCACTCAGTATTTTCATCTTGCACTGGGCCTTGCAAATTATGTAGCTGGTCCTGGGCTCAATTTTTGACGACTTCTATTCAGTTGGAATCATAACTTCTCTTATGATAAGTTGATTTTCAGAGACTAAGTCTCTGGCAGTAAAGTTTCCCAATGGACTTTCTTTCTATTTTAGGATTCCAATATTACATTAGCAAACAAGTCCTGAGGGCTGTGGATTCCTACCAGTGTTTTATAATTGACTTTGTCTTTTACGGTAAAAATAAAGTTTGTGCATCTGCCTATTATTTAAAACCGCCTTCTGCATGGAAACAATTACTTTATTTTAAACAGATTCTCTTAATTTATACAAACCATTTTTTCTCTTCTTTCCGCTACACATCTAAGAGTCATGATTAATTGCAATTCAAATTTAAAATATACTAATCAGTGTTTCAAAGAAGATAAAAATACTGAGAATTTTTTCTTACAATTTAATTAAATCTCTTTGATTCAGATTCTAAGCACATTGTGTAAACTGAGATTGAATTTGGATTCTACAAGTGTATGTGTTCACGTATTACCTCAAGAGGGAAATAATATTTGAGATGCAGAAATAACTGAAATGCTAAAAATAGTATTTTTTATGGACAGAGAGCTAATATAGGATTGTTAGATATTGAGATAAATTGCAAGGTTCTATTTTCTCTCAGTTGGTCCCTGAGTGAGATAGATTCGTTCTTTCAAAAATGTACAGTATAAATCAATATTGCTAATACTGTGCAAGTCCATAGTGGCTTTGATACTCTGGTATTCTAAAGACTTTCAAGAAACTGATGCAATTTAATCTCTATAGAAGTATTAAAAAAAAAAAAGCTCCAGTGAATAATGATTAATATGAAACGGCAGTTGAAGGTAATGTCTCTTCCACTGAAACCCATTCCAAGCAAACAAGTAAAAGAAGTAAACTGTAAGTAACATGTTACAAGTTGGTACTACATGGTCATTTTAAGAAACAATGCTTTTATTTATCCCAACAAGGTGTTTTATTTATCATTTGTTTACTTTGTTTTATTTATACGTAAAAGTTTCCAGCATTTCTTTTTAAAATTAATTCCAGTTTCTATCCTTTATCAACTGCACGCTAGTATCTCAAAAACATGACATGTTTTCATTTTTGTTCTTTTTACTTCTCTTTTGCTTCTCTCTTCTGTTTCCAGTGAGCTTCACCCTTTTGGTGAGTTATCTCCTGACGACTTTCCACACTTCAAGACTTAACCTTTCCTCTCCCAGTGGGAGGTAAAAGGCGGGTGTTTTTCAGTCTTAACACCATGTCTGTCTTTGTTTGCTGTTTAGGAGCTTTATATTATCCATGAAGTTTATGCTGAATATCCAAACAACATCCCTACGTGAAGCACAAGTTATGTTACCTTATTTTCTGTGATCTCTAATTGACCTTACTTACGTGCTCCATCTCTAAAATGTGTTGCTTAATATTTGTGGAGTTATCAATTCTTTTGAGAGTCTGATAAAAAGCCATGGTTTCTTGCTCATTTCCAGATGCCGCATACAATTTCAGGAGTTCACAGGCCTCTGAGGCCCATTCATGAACCAAATATTACAAACACCTGCTCTGGTCTATTGATTTGTATTTTACAGATACTGCACTATGCATCGTTTTTCAAGTATGATCGACTTTGTGTCACTGGCCTTTGCTATCCACTCTGCCACCTTCTTTACCACATCCTTTCATTTTCAACTTTCATTTCTGATGTTCTTACCCAGAGGTCCTTTAATTCTGGGTATGTTCTTGCCCTATTGGCTTCTCATAGTGAAACACAAAACAGGCATGCCCTCATTTAGCTAATATGGATTGAGTGCCTCTTACATGCTAAGCATCATGAGGTGTGCAAAACTAAAATTGAAAAGGCTAGTTCTAATATATTAATGATAATTGACAATATTTTAAATTACTAATATTAAGTGAATATATTTTATTTTCCAAAAACTATGCCAAATACATAATTATCATCCTTCATCCATTGTTTTTCTTCCTCCTCCTCCTTTTCTTTCTTATCCTCTTCATTTTTCTCCTCCTTTCTCTTCTTCCTCTTCCTTATCTTCCTCCTTCTCTCCCTCCTTCTACATATCATCACTTCTTTTTTTTTTTTTTTTTTTTTTTAACAGATAAGATAACCTAAGTTTAAAGAGGATAGATAACTAACTTAAGGTGTCAGCTACAAACTAACAGAGCTTGGCTTCAAACCTAGCTTTCTCTAGTTTCAGAGCAGTCACTTTTAACGTCTTTATGCGTCTTAGGTAGTCTCTGGCTCTCGTTTATCATAGTAGTGGAGAATATCTTTGGATGTATGAACTTACCCATCCATCCACTCATCTACCTTCACCTGTAATTAATACAAAAGAGGAAGAAAGAAAGTTCATAACATCCACACAAAATATATGGGCATTAGGAAAAGTCAGGAATTACTTGGACTTTTCTTCAAGGAAGAGGTAGCATTTGAAACATGCCATAAATGATACTGAGACCAAATAGGAAATTGTATGGGAAAAACTGTGAAGGCTGGGGAACTTGCAGAAGTGCATGCACAAGAAATGATTGGCAGTTTGACTTGGCTAGTGTAGAAAACATGGAAAGTAGAATTAGAAGAAAAAATAAATCTCAGGAAGAGTTATAGGCCAAATATCAGAGAACTCTGCATTCCAGGAATATGGGTATGACCTAATTTTAACAGCAGTGAATGAAAGAGGGTTTTAAACAGAAAAAGGACATAATCAGAACTGTGTTTTTAGAAGATGACTCTGACTGGCTGTGACCAGGAGGATGAGCAAAGGGTAGAGACTGAAGATGTGTGCTCATTCTTTGACTGTATTTTTTAGATTAAGACAAAAGTAATAAGCTTTTCTCTGGGAAGAGGCCTAGTACTGGGAGATCTATATAACTAATACTAAGAATAATTGAAGTCTCAACTGCTTAAAAGGCTCAGTGTGTTTTGTCCTTTTGTCTGACAGTAGTTATACATTCACTCATGTTCATTTGCCTTCCTCTTTTGTTTTGTATTCCCTCTTGTAAGAATTGCTTTCTAAGGCTATCTGTGTAGGGCCATCTTCACCAATGCATTTTTGATGACCTTTCTCTTCTACTCACTTTACCCCATCCACTGCTTTTCTTTTATTCTTACGGCTCTAGGTTCAGAATTGTTGATACCTGTTTTAACTCCCCTTGGAGACAATAATATGCTTATTTGTTGATTATTACCATTGTAATCCTCTGAGCTCTGCCTCACATCAGCCCATCTTCCACCATATTTTTTCACCATCATATTGCATTTATCCTTTATATGTTGCAGATTTCTTTATAAACTGATCAACAGCATGGACACCCTGGCCTTTGCCGTAGCCTTCATGTGTGAGGGCTGGGATTATGAGACAAAGCCTATGTGGGTAGGCCCGGGAGTTTATGTTTACTGACAACTGTGTTAGGATGAAGGCAACACCTGTTCTAGCCAGTAATTAAAGGAGTTGGTGGGTTGAAAAGCAGGATTCTATCAGGAATCAGACAGATCTTGAACAGAGATTGGACAAGGTCTGCAAATAAGTGAATATGTTTTCATGGGTCATGAGAAATAAGAAATATAGCAATAACAAGAAGATAACAATAACAACCACACAGCAAGCATGGATAGGTACTGAGTCATTTCCTGGGGGGCTGTAATTTGCGGAGGGCTTCTTGTTTGTTGATGGGTGATCCTTGTTTAGAGTTGCAGTGTTACGGTCATCAGCCTAATTCTTTGACTGTATGTTACCATCTCTTTCCTCTTTTGTGGGATTTAGTGACACTGCTAATCATTTGGATAAAACACCATGCTTGCATTATCTAAAGATCTTGCTGCATATTCTGAAGTTTCATAGGGTATGCATCTTCTTTGAAGACCCAGAGGAAAAAATTGTGATGAATCCAGATTTCCCTTATCCAAGTTCAACATGATTATCAAGTTCAACATGATGTATTGAAGGGTGTGCTGTTACCCTTCTGATAAAACTTGATTTTCATTAAAAGATTGATTGCACTAATGTAATTCATTATTACTTCTTACTTATTTTTCTCTTTCAAATGGTTTTTTTGGCCTCTAATTCTTATATCAAGTAGAAGCAAAAAAGCAGATATACAGATAGCTTGGGGTCTAAAAGGTAGGAAACAGGTCTTAAATGGAAACTATGATCCTTTCTCAGATTAAAATGATCAGAAATGTTCAGAAACTGAGTGATTTTCCCATTTTCCTAAACAATTCAAGGAACCAATGAATTCCTTACTTGCATCAAATTGATAAATCATTTGGACTCCATTAATAGCTTTCCAATAAAACACAGGCGACGTCTTCCTCCCAACGTGTTGCCCTCCTGCCTTCCTTTCCTCAACATAGCAACCTTATTATTTCTGCAACCTGAGTATGACATTAATGAAAATGTGTTGGGTCTTACTGGTGAAGTAGTGAGTGCCACGTGTGTGAAAGGACAAGAGGACGTTCTGACATCTTTTATGTCTTAAACAAAAGCTGCCTTCTTGCTGGTCACAGGCCTGACTTGACTTAAAGGTATAAAAGAGAAAGTTAAAGATTACAGTTCATGTAGAGTATTTACATATTTTAATTTTATGTCTATCATTAAAGAAGTATAACTAATATAATAATAACTGTAAGAATAATAATAGGAAGAAGATGAGAAAGAAAGAAAACAAATTCCTACTAATTCAAAACACTGAAGTGATGGTGATATAATACCCATGGGAATTTTCTTAATTGGAATTATTCACCTATAAACATTGATTATATTTTTCTTTGAATTTGTTGATTGTCAAATATCAGCTATTCTATATAGATAAGAAGGCTTTTAAATTTAAATGTATTAATTAAACAGATATTTAAATAAATTGATTATATAACAATTGGCAAAGAATATTATCCTGGGATAAAGAAGTAAACAATTGTACTTTTGAGCAGTATGTTCATTAATTTGCTCCAGCTCCACAATATTCTTGAATGGTAATAATTTCAGAAATGTATCACTGATACTTTTGAATTTTTGTAGTTAGTGAGATATATTATTCTCTTTACTTCTTTCTCATCTTCTTACTATTATTCTTGCAATTATTATATTGCTATTATTATGAGTTATTATAATAAAATTATTTAGTATATGCCAAATAATTAAATTCTTGAATAAAAATAATTTCTTATTACACAACTTAAATGTTTGAATGATTGGCCTATTGCTATATATTTATTCACATCCCAACCTTTCCTAAGTGCATAATTTTCTCAACTAATTTAATATTAAATGATTGCTCTGAATTATTACCTTTGAGTTATGTTACATAAAATTGGCTCAATAAAATATTCCTAAACCGTTCGCTTATTCTGAATACACATGATTTAAGGGCTATTTGCTGTTTTCTGTCATTTCGGACAATGTGGTTATAGAAAACTCTTTGGGCTTTGGATTTTCTCCTTTACTAAATATATTTGATGAGGACTTCCAAGGGTAATTTAACTTCACACTGCCTTGGAGTATATTTTTATTTTTCCATACAAGTCACCTCTAAACCGTGCCAATCCAACTCTTTTATGAAGTAAACTCTCACGGCAGTTAAGGTAGAATTTGTACATTGCTCCCTCTCCCTACTTCCCTCCTAGCCACTTCACCCAGGCTAAGGAAAGGGGTTAGAAGACAGTGCATTACTGAGTTTAATTTATGCCAGTCCACCTAGTGAGTTGAAATATTTCCTCAAGGAAGTTTTCATTCAGTTGACACCCTGAAGGGTTAAGAAAACAGAACCCCATAGTATTACGGAGTTGTTGTTATGGATGTTGCTAAGGAAACCATAGCAGGAATGTTTAAGTGTCTTGTTTCTTTCCAAATCCACAGGAGTGTAGCTTGTTTGAGGTTTTGATGTCCTCTCAGTTCTTGCCATCACTGCTCTGCGGTAGGGTTTCCAGCAGGGTCAGAATCCCTGGCTGCAAGCAGTGCTGGCTCAGGGGCACAACATGCTCTCAGAGCAGCATTCAATTTTGCATCCTCTTTCTGAAACATGTGAAGGGCAATTCAAAATCAAATAGAAATGGATTTTATTTAAAAAAAAGAAAAAGAAAAAAGTCTCTTTAATGTTTTTCTCCTAAATGCCCAATATAGATTATTTTTAAACTTGCACATTAGCATACTATCTAAATATTTGATGAAACATTTTAAAAAATGGATTTGTGTTGCAGAGATTAGAAGACTGAATGTATATGATAAATCAGAACATGTGTTGTTTTAAAGGTGTTTTAAAGAGTGTGGGAGATGGAAGTTCTGCAATTTCTTTTGCTTTATATAGCTATGAACAATTTTTAATGTCACTTTATTTTGGGGAATTTTTTTTTTTTTTTTGAGAAGGAGTCTCACTCTGTCACCAGGCTGGAGTGCAGTGGTGTGATCTCGACTCACTGCAACCTCAGCCTCCTGGGTTCAAGCGATTCCCCTGCCTCAGCATCCCGAGTAGCTGGGACTACAGGTACATGCCACCAGGCACAGCTAATTTTTGTATTTTCAGTAGAGATGGGGTTTCACCATGTTGACCAGGATGGTCTCAATCTCTTGACCTCGTGATCTGCCTGCTTAGGCCTCCCAAAGTGCTGGGATTACATGAAATTTTTATAATCAAATAAAATTGAAATTATGAAGAGTTCCAAAGTAATGTCCAAGAGTAGTAATTTGCTTAAGTTTGACTTAGAATATTTTCATAATTAGATTCTACAGGATGATTAGTAAATCTTTTAAAAATGCTTACCCAAATATCGTGAAGTCAAAGGAAACATAAACAATTTTCATTCCAATTGTATAGAGAGAGAAAAATGTCTCTCTCTTTCTCTAACTCAGTTTCTGTCCTTTATTCAGAAACCATGAACATCCATATGTATATTATAGTTCTATTTTATATATCCCAAACATTTCAAATTAGCTACATATACACAGAGTGGTAAAAACTTCTATTTTATTTCCATATCACAATTAACCAAGTGAGATCATACACTTTTGTTATTAAGTATGTGCAAAATAGCGAAGCAAATTTTCCCTCTAATCTGAGAAAGAAATATTATTTTAAATTCTATAATTATTTGTTTATCCTATTGTATTTTAATATGACATGATATATTGTATATTATTTAAATGTATATATTATATAATATGTAAGATACACTTAAAGTATATAACTGACATTTAGTTTTCTCCCAATATAATTTCTCTGTAATGGGCTTGGTTTATCATTTGCCATTTTCTCCTTTATTTAAGGCCAGGTAAAAATTTTTGAAGGAACACAAAATATTTAACCATATATGTGTGTTGTTGATTTATCTAAGTCACTGCAGCTAAAATATTGTTATTAGAATCTTTTGGGTAAATATTGGGTGCTTCCAAAACTAAGGTAATGAACACCACACGAATCCCTCTTAATCTGTTCCTAAAGATAGATTTAAAAAATTGTTGGATAAAAAACTTTCAGGTAATTACAGCTTATCTTCCATTATTTTTAATTGAAAAAATAACAATTTTCTCCTAACCCATCTAGAATCGCCAGCAAATTTCACTAAATACTTTAAACACATATGCAAATCTTCCGCTGAAGATAAATACTGTCATCATCAATTCCCCTATTATTTAACATTTAATGAAGTTGTGTGTAGTACATAAAGATGGGCAGGACATTATACTAATCACATTTCTTCAGCACTGTAATGCTGATCCATCTGTAAATGAGCAATGAAATAAGATGCTAAACCTATAGACAAGTAATTCTGAACAAAAATAAACAGTGTTAAGGAAATAAATGAGTGATTTTGGAGATTTTTGAGGTATCTTTTTGCTTTTTTCTAAAACAATTTTCATGCAGGTTGAAAAGAGGCAGGTTAACTACCAGCCAAAAGCCAAGGCTAACTCAGTTCCTAAGCCATCACTTTTATGGAATTGCTGAAAACAGGTGTAATAGGACTGTGTTTCTTGGTCTGGGTTCCCTTGAAAGCAGAGTCTGAGACAAAGACTTGGGCGTAGGCAGTTCATTTGGGCGCTAATCCGAAGAAGCAGAAGTGAGAAAGGAGGCAAAATGGGAGAAGAAAGGAAGGCAATATTGGAGTCTGCTGTGGAGGTCACTGCTTTCGGGAATGTGATTGAATTCTCCAGAGAAGCTTGCAAGAATTGTCTGCCTACAAATGAAAGGCAAGAGACTATCCACCAACTGTCAGTCTCTCTTGGTTGAAGACGGGCTGCCCAAAGGTTATTCACTACTCTGCATTTCCAGGGTGCAGACCTTCCACGAACCAACGGGCTCTGACAGCTTCCAAGATGCTCCTGGGTGGAAACCAAAAAGAACATGCAGTGAGACACTGAGCACGAAGTTAAACTGCTGGCCACAGCTGGGCTAGTTACTGCTGAAATCAAGTGTCAAGGGGTATTGAAGCAACGTGTTAGCAGCCTTGCCCACAGCTGCATTCTATTTAGGGTTTGAACACAATCTGCATGATTGTATAGACAGCTTTCTCGTATAATGCATTATTTCGACTTTCAGTTGGCTTTTAATTCGAGAGCATAGGCATTCCTATAGCACTATGATAGTTCTGTTTTTGGAAGGTGGTGGTTTTCAATCACTGGTCAACACAAGGGTCTGCTCTACCTTGGGTCTATGGAAAAGCTCAAAGATCTCAGTTTCAAAATCCTCTAAAATTGTCTTGTTAACAGCATCATATCCATATGAGTCCACGGCAATTCATCCTTACCTCCTCCGGGGAAAGAATTTGACCAAATGGCAGAAGTAAGTTTAAGGCAGAGAGTTAGACCAAGGCAAGTTTTAGAGCAGGAGTGAAAGCTTATTCAAAAGTTTTGGAGCAGGAACAAAAGAAAGTAAAGTACACTTGGAAGAGGGCCAGGAGGGCGATTTGAGAGAGTCAAGTGCGCTGTCCTGCCCTTAACTGCGTTTTTGTTTGTTTGCTTGTTTGTTTTTGAGACAGAGTTTCGCTCTTGTCGCCCAGGGTGGAGTGCAATGGCGCGATCTCGGCTCACTTCAACCTCCGCCTCCCAGGTTCAGCGATTCTCCTGTCTCATCCTCCCGAGTAGCTGAGATTACAGGCGCCTGTCACCATGCCCAGATAGCTTTTGTATTTTTAGCAGAGACGGGGGTTTCACCATGTTGGTCAGGCTGGTCTTGAACTCCTGACCTCAAGAGATCATCCGCCTCGGCCTCCCAAAGTGCTGGGATTACAAGCCTGGGCCACCATGCCCGGCGGACTTGGGATTTTATACATTGGCATGGTTCCGGGGTTTGCATTTATTCTCCCCTGATTCTTCCTGGGGGCAGGCTGTCCACATGCGTGGTGACCTGCCAGCACATGGGAGCGGCGGCATTCGTGCTGCGTTTACTGAGGTTGTGCGCATGCTCACTTGAGACAGTTTTCCCTTACAAGTTGCGCATTCTTGGAGGAAGGTCATATACCCGTTAAATTCTGCATTTCGCCCATTAGTGCATGCTTGAGTCAGCTCCGGGAAACTGCCGAACACCAGCTTCAGGTGTTTTCTATCTGTTGAGAGACTGTCTTTCGCTGGAGCTGGCTGCGATAGATTATTATTTTAGAGAGACAGTTCAACAACCGCTCAACTATCACACGATGATCTCTTGACATTCCTGGAGATGGGGGGCGGGGGTGATTCTCCTGCCCTGCTCATGTCTGCCTATCTACCTAACAGTTTCATTTCATCAATATTTCTTTTTACTGCCATCAATTAATTATGTCATATATATGATTTTTGCTTCTTTACTGTCTTGTAAATTTGACTTTAATTAAAATTTTCATTTAACGTTCTCCTTTTTTGGGGTGCTATGAGCTCTTCTTAATTTTATAGTATGATGCATCTCTTTATCACCCACCAAGGTTTATAGTGTAGAAACCAATATTAAACCAAAAAAATTAGTATTTTTTTCCAAACATGTATTTAATTTTCCTGTAGAGGGATCAGGAGGTTTCCTGGTACCTTATATATATCTATATAATTTTCAAAGAACAGTCTATGTCAATATAGACTCTACTTGAGGTTTAGACAAAATCTTCCTTTGACTTTATATGTATCATTAATATCCTCACTTTGATGACAGGTAAACATAATACAGAACTCCATATTCACATAAGCATTTGGAAAAATACACATGACTGCTGAAATAAAACTATAAGAATTCTAACTTTCCAAAGATAACTAGAGATATTATAAAAGAGAGCCGTAGTTTCTCAAAACAAATTACAATTACATTTTTAAAGATGACTGGAAAATGTGTAAAATATTACATGTTTAAGCCACACCTAATAATTCAACTGGGGTCTTTTGCAGAATTTATATCATCTTTGGATTGTTCCTGATAGGACCATTTCATAAAGGTAATTTTTTGCACCCAATTGGATGACATTTGGATTGAAATCTCATACTGACATCAAACATTAGCTGTGTAGTTTTAATGAGGAAATCCAAACCCTTCCGTGGAATTAAATATGCCTAGCCCCAAATTCCCCATTTTGCACTCTCCAATTATTTAATCTACCAGTGCACAGTAAAAGAGAAACATATTTTTTAAAATAAAGTTAGCAATTATTTTATTGTTTAATTTTTCTAACCACCTTTTCAAACTCAAGAAGCCTTTAATACAAAATTTCCAAGTTTTTAATAAATGTTATATTTTACTTATACATATGTATATATACGTGTGTGTGTGTGCTTTGTATCTATATAGATAGATATAGATTAAAAATGAATCTTTTACTGAAAAATAATTTCCCCCCACTGGGGCCGTGCTATTAGGCTACATTTTCAAAGCTTTTTCTTAAGTCCAGATTGCTTACAGAAAGCTTAGCCTATGACTTTTTCTTATTACTCCTAAATTAAACTTCTCTTCTTGAGAGTAGAAAGTGCTTACAAAAAAACGAATTGGTTTAAAAACATTTAAATTTAGATAAGTTTCAATTTGACACACAAATTCTTGATGTCATCTTCTCTTTCTTGC
The DNA here is from genome assembly GCF_000951045.1 of Mandrillus leucophaeus. NCBI lineage: Eukaryota > Metazoa > Chordata > Mammalia > Primates > Cercopithecidae > Mandrillus > Mandrillus leucophaeus. The sequence continues at coordinate 3,111,481 of NW_012102887.1, forward strand.
TATAAATCACCAAACCACATTCAATCAAAATTTCAAACACTAAATCACTAAATATACCATATATACGTGTGTGTGTGTATATACCCTAAGTTCTCTGACCATCCTTTATTTGAATACACTGACAACAGTGTGTATAATTTTTTTTTTTTTTTTTTTTGAGTTAGAGTCTCACTCCTGTCACCCAGGCTGGAGTGCAATGGCGCGATCTCAGCTCACTGCAACCTCTGTTTCCAGGGTTCAAGCACTTCTCCTGCCTCAGCCTGCCGAGTAGCTGGGATTACAGGCACCTGCCACCACACCTGGCTAATTTTTGTATTTTTAGTAGAGACGGGTTTTCACCATGTTGGCAAGGCTGGTCTTGAACTCCCCACCCACCTTGGCCTCCCAAAATGCTGGGATTACAGGCATGAGCCACCATGCCTGGCAGTGTTTAATTTTTAAGATGAAAAATCTTATCTGTTAAACAAAAAATTGCCTTATAATTTGGCTGCTAATAGTTTTATTTCAGCATCTAAGATTCTTAACTTACAATACCCTCTAATTCTTCTACCCTCTGGGCCTTCATAATTGGACTCCATCTGGGGAGATTTACTAGTATTTATGTTAGTTACATTACACAAAATTGAATGCCGGAAAGTGAAGTAATTTCATTAAAACAGAGTTTAACTGCAAAGGGGACTTTGGTGCATTTCATTCACCACTGGCCAGGATTTCTAGGGAGTCCTGACCTCAGGGCTCAGAGACGAGAGTGATGATACCCTGAGGGTGTGGTATAATATGCAGGCAGTCTGAGAGATGGCATCCTGCACCTGCAGGGACAGGTGAGAACTAAAGCCCTGTGAACTCACACCCTATACCCAGATGGTTTAAACTGAGGGGTAAAATATGAAGAATAATGAGGTTTACTCGTTCTCATTTCCCCAGTTGTCAAGTGATTTTTAATAGTTATACATTTCCCAAAATATTCTAGTGCTTTGGTATAAGGTTTGAGACCAGTAACTTCTGTGAGGAGTGACAGTTTGGTCTTAAACTTTTGGGAACATTTTACAGGTACCTGAGACGTCTTTCCCTCAAGCTAACTACCCCCCTCCTCAACAAAGATTCTAAATGAGGCTTTGGCATCTCAGATGGGCAGTTTAGGATTTTGTCTTAGCTGTATAAATCTCATTTTCCCAGGAGTACCAAACTTTCATCTGGCCAAAATGTAATTTTTCATAGATGAGTTAAGGCATGATCACCCAGGAGCTATAAAGAAAAACTATAATTAACATTCTAGCACATAGTCTATGAATTTATCTACCTTAGCTCAATGAAAACATCTGTAAGCATTGAGAGAGCATTGATTTAAGTCATGGAGGAGAATATATATACTAAAAATAATTTTACAGCTGAATTTATATAGAATGGCAGTTTGTAATGTCATGGGTCTAGGAAAATGCGTTTCCATCCATCAAAGAAGAGTTTTAAGATGTTATGTATGCCAGGGTCATAGTCATATTTTGACCTACATTAAATCAGGCCTATTGCTTTGTGTGTCATAGTATCTTTATTTAGAAAGCAGCTCAGCATTTGCTCTTCTGTTGAGGTTTTAGCTGTTTCATCCAAATAACTTCTGAAACCCTGGAGCCTCTTAACAAATGTAATGTGAATTTATACAATTGTTTCCTGCTCTTAAATGCCATATGAAAGCAGTTCAGACTGCTAGTGAATTTCCAGACTTCTAATATCTAATAGAAGAGTGCTAAGCTTTTCTAGATGTAGAACCAGTAGTGTGCTGGTTGTCTAAATTGTGAAGACATAGTGAAGGCGTGTCAGTTGCACTGTGCATATAAACTTAGGGAGTTATGGTGGTTTACATCTTGAGCGAGTTGCATGGAGTGCTTTGAAAAGTAGTTCTTTCTTGCAATAATCAGACTTATTTATAGCAGAAATTATAGCACTGCCAACCAGAAGCTTGATAAACATAACTTAGAAAGAAATCTATTATAATATTAGATATCCAAAGTAAACATTCTTAGAAACATGTTCAAGCAAGCTGGGGTCTTTTCACAGAAACAAATGTTTTCCTCTCTGTGTTTAGTTTTCATAACTAGCTGCTTTCTTCTCAAAAAGTAAGAAAAAAAAGCTCAAATTACCTGGAAATTCTGTTCCTATCTATGTTTACCTCTGTGTCTAAAACTGGCAAAAGTTATTTTAAATGACCTATACTATGGTCGTGATGTCATCCATGCTCATATAAAGGTTTTGCGTCCTTGGGCTATTGTAGGGCTCTTCCAACATGAAAATCAAATGGCAGATGAAGTGTAAGGCACAGGAAAAGATATTGCCATTCTTATAACTTTTGGATCCAAAGCTAAAGAATAGTGTTAGCATTGGTAAGATTGCTGATCTCATTAAAAGGTTATTAAATGTATTATGTTTTATAAGTTGTTAACAGCATTGTATATAGAAAATAATGGAGGTATTAAAGGTTCAAATGATGCAAGTTAACAGAATGTAATTAGTAGCTTATATATGAAGCTCTATATAGTTCATAGCATATACAGATACAGCGTAGCACACCATCTTCTATTTTAATATTTATTGATTGATCATTTTGGCAGATATTTGTTGGATATCTATGTGCCGGGCACTGTTCTAAATGTAGAGAATACACAAATTAATATAATTGGCAAAATTCCAGTTCCAACGAGTTTGCCTTCTGGTGAATTTAGACAGAAAATAAGTAAGTGAGCAAATAAACTGCTATTTATAGTCTGTGATGAGTGAATATAAGAGTTAGCAAATTGGGAGGCGTTAGGGAAAGCCTCTGTGAAAATGTAACACTTAAGGTGGGACTTGAAAGCCAAGAAGATGTCAGTCAGATAAACATTCAAGGGAAGAGCTTTCTGGAAGAGCCAACAATAAATGCAAAGGCCTAGAGGCAAGCATGTTCATGGACAGGAATTAGGCCAGAGGGACTGGGGCACAGTGAGAAGGAGGAAGGGAGTGTGAGATGGGGTGGCTGTGTTGGCAGGAGCCACATCACACCAGTCCTTCTGGGGCATGGTAAGGCATGTGAAGTTATGCTAACGGCAATGGAGAAGCCTTTGATGATTTTTAAGCTGGGAAAGGAGACACAGAGTAACAAGATCTGAATGAAGTATTTAAAATATTACCCTGGCTTTTATATGTAGAGTGACTTGTTAGGGGAGAAAGAACTGAAGCGGGATGCTAGGGGAGAGGATGGCTGTGAGTTGTAAAGATGGAGAGAGACAGACACAGGAGAGCAAGCTCTTAGAGGACAGGAAAAAAGAAGACTTCACATGGCTTCCTTGGCTCATGCTCAGTGGTACTATTCACTGGGGTGAAGAATGTGCTTCCTCAGTGATCAGAGAAAATTTTCAAAGCCCTCTGAAGATAACAAAGCGAAAATCCTAGAGACTACTTGATATAAGATATTTTAAAAACACATTTTGAGCACTTCTTGAGTCATGCTTGTTTTCTTATTTAGGGAGAAGAAAAGACTGCTAAAAAACAAACAAACCAAAAAAAAAAAAAAAAAAAAAAAATTAGCCAGGCATGGTGGCGCATGCCTGTAGTCCCAGCTACTTGAAGCTTTCCAAGTTTTTTAATTAAAGCAAGAATTACAGGGTGCTTGTATTAGTTTCTGATGGCTGATGTCACAAATTACTGTGAAGTTGGTGGC
>NW_012102887.1:3115218-3118517 GCF_000951045.1 Mandrillus leucophaeus
TTTTCTTATTTAGGGAGAAGAAAAGACTGCTAAAAAAAAAAAAAAAAAAAAAAAAAAAAAAAAAAAAAAAAAAACGAGAAAGCCCAAAGAATGTCCTGAAGTCATAGTTCCAAGAAGCTTTCCAAGTTTTTTAATTAAAGCAAGAATTACAGGGTGCTTGTATTAGTTTCTGATGGCTGATGTCACAAATTACTGTGAAGTTGGTGGCAGGAGTCTGAAATCAAGGTTATTCCCTTAGATCCAATTTACAGAACAGATCCCAGTTTTTTTTGTTTTTGTTTTTGTTTTTTTTCACTTTTGCTCTGCACCAGGTGGAGAATAACAGGAAGATTACCTCCTTGAGCTCACACACCACAATTAAGCATCTCTCTAACTTTGTTGTACAGAATTGCACTTAATAAATTCACAGGACAACTTAACTGCAAAAAGAAAGAGTGCTTTTTTATTTTTTGGGAAATGCATCCAGTCTTCTTATTTGAAGCCCACTGATAGTTAAAAAGTATGGTGAGAGAATAAACATACTTCCCTGTGATGGTCAGCTCTGTGTGCCCATTTGGCAAAGGTACAGTACCCAATGATTCAGCTAAACACGAATCTAGATGTTGCTATGAAGGTGTTTTATAGAGGTGATTAAGGTCCATAATCAGGTGACTTATACAAACCCATCCTAAGTTATCTGGGTGGGCCTGATCTAAGCAGTTGAAAGGGCCTTCGGAGCACGGCTGAGGCTTCCCTGAAGAAGAAGAAACTCTGCCTATAAACAGTAGCTTCTGCCCCTGGCTGAGAATTCCAGATCATCCTTCCTGAAATCCTGCAACACAGATTTCAGGCTTTCCCAGCCAGTCCCACAATTTCATAAACCAATTCCTGGCAATAAATCTCTTAATATACATAAACTATTGGTTCCTTTTCTCTGATTGAATTCTGAATTATACGTTCTCCATCTGGGAGTCAGAAAACAATCCAATAATTTAAACTGGCTTTTTAGGATTCTAAAATCCCATTGGCATTGCTCATAATTGATATAGATTCTCCTTCTGTGTCCACTGCCACCAGTAACAGAAAAAGTTATTTTTGTTTTATTTGGTATTGTTTTGTTTTGTTTCAATCTGCAATGTGTTCTTGGTCTTGGGAGCACTAATGGTCTCCATCCATTTTGGCCCAAGTGTCCACCCTACAGCTGCTGTCCTTTTATTCCATACTAGTAGGAGCTGCTAGAAAGCTCTGGCTAGGCTTTGATCTATTTGGGCGCCATGTCCCTGCCAAACAGGAACTGAGGGTAGTTAGGGCAAGCTAAACACTGAGCCCTCCTTCTCCAAAACAATGCTACCTGACTTTGATATAGCAATGTCCCATATGGGTGTGGGAGCAGCCTTCAAGATGGTCTTTCCTAGAGCCAAAACTTTGGAAGGGAGAAAAGCCCTAGTGGCCTTGGTGCTCCTCCCACACTGTTTCTGAACATGTCTAGGTTTTTCTGAAGCTACCTTATATTTTTTGGGATTGGATTTATCAAGAAAGTGGGGATGGAAATGAGGAGAGAACCTTATATTACATCATTTTCCTTCTTCCTCTTCAATCCCCAGGGCCTTGAAAGAATGGAGCTTTCCCTCTTGCTGTTCCTGTCTGGAATGCCCTTGAGTACGCTCCAACAGTCTAGTTAGCTAACCATGGCATCCTTTTCATCCAGACCAGTTAGTGAATCTATTTTCTTGTGAAGTTTCTTAACTGCCCTCTCTGTCCCTGGGATGATAACCCAAAGGATCCCTCTGAGAAGGAGAAGCATTTAAGTGTTCAGTAATTTGAAGGAGAAATACAAACGGATCACTTTAGCATTTTTAGGCATAAATCAGAAATACTGTGGGGTTGGTTCCAGACCACCACAATAAAGCAAGTCACACAGATTTTTTGGCTTTCCAGTGCATATGAAAGTTACATTGCTCTCTACTGTAGTGTATTAAGCATGCAATAGCATTATGTATAACAAAAATATGTACATTTAAAAATACTTGATGTAAACATATTTTAGCTAAAAATGATAATGATTATGAGACTTCAGTAAGTCATAATCATTTTGCTGGTGGAGGGTCTTGCTCTGATGCTGATGGCTGCTGAATGATCAGGATGGTGGTTGCTAAAGGTTGGGGTGGTTATGGCAACTTCTTGAAATAAAAAAAAAAAAAAAAAGGAAGTTTGCTGTATTGATGCACTGTTTTACAAAAGACATGTCTGTAATAGGTGATGCTCTTTTACAGCATTTTACCCACAGTAGAGCTTCTTTCCAAATTGGTGTCAATCCTTTCAAACCATGTCACTACTTTACGAACTAAGTTAATGTAATACTCTGAATTCTTTGCTGTCATTTCAACAGTGTTCACTGCATCATCACCAGAAGTTTTGCTTCCAAGAAATCACTTTCTTTCTCATCCATATGAAGCAACTCCTCATCTGTTTAAGTTTTATCATTAAATTGAAGCGATTCAGCCACATCTTCAGGCTCCACTTCTAATTCTAGTTTTCTTGCTATTTTCACCACATCTGCAGTTACTTCCTCCACTGAAGTCTTGAGCCCCTCAAAGTCATCCATGAGGGTTGGAATCAACTTCTTCCAAACTCCTGTTCATGTTGATGTTTTGACCTCCTCCCATGAATAGCAACTGTTCTTAATGGCACTGAGAATGGCGAATCTTTTCCAGAAGGTTTTCAATTTCCTCTGTGCAGATCCATCATAGAAATCACTATCTATAGCAGCTATAACCTTACAAAACGTATTTCTTATATAATAAGACTCGAAAGTTGAAATGACTTCTTGATCCGTGGGTTGCTGAATGAATGTTGTGTTAACAGACACAAAAACATTACTCTCCTACATCTTCATCAGAGCTCTTTGCTGACTAGGTACATTGACAAGGAACAGTAATATTTTGAAAGAAATTTTTGTTTTCCTGAGCAGTGGGTTTCAACAGTGGGCTTAAAATATTTAGTAAACTATGCTGTCAACAGATGTGCTGTCATCTAGGCTTTGTTGCTCCATTTATTTTTATTTATTTATTTGAGATGGAGTCTCACTCTGTCACCCAGGCTGGAATGCAGTGGCACAATCTTGGCTCACTGCAACCTCCACCTCTCAGGTTCAAGTGATTCTCCTGCCTCAGCCTCCTGAGTAGCTGGGACTACAGGCACATGCCACCACACCAGACTAATTTTTGTATTTTTAGTAGAGATGAGGTTTCACCATCTTGGCCAGGCTGGTCTTGAACTCCTGACCTGAAGTGATCCATCCACCTTGGCCTCCCAAAATG
>NW_012102887.1:3118567-3133614 GCF_000951045.1 Mandrillus leucophaeus
TGTGGGAGCAGCCTTCAAGATGGTCTTTCCTAGAGCCAAAACTTTGGAAGGGAGAAAAGCCCTAGTGGCCTTGGTGCTCCTCCCACACTGTTTCTGAACATGTCTAGGTTTTTCTGAAGCTACCTTATATTTTTTGGGATTGGATTTATCAAGAAAGTGGGGATGGAAATGAGGAGAGAACCTTATATTACATCATTTTCCTTCTTCCTCTTCAATCCCCAGGACCTTGAAAGAATGGAGCTTTCCCTCTTGCTGTTCCTGTCTGGAATGCCCTTGAGTACGCTCCAACAGTCTAGTTAGCTAACCATGGCATCCTTTTCATCCAGACCAGTTAGTGAATCTATTTTCTTGTGAAGTTTCTTAACTGCCCTCTCTGTCCCTGGGATGATAACCCAAAGGATCCCTCTGAGAAGGAGAAGCATTTAAGTGTTCAGTAATTTGAAGGAGAAATACAAACGGATCACTTTAGCATTTTTAGGCATAAATCAGAAATACTGTGGGGTTGGTTCCAGACCACCACAATAAAGCAAGTCACACAGATTTTTTGGCTTTCCAGTGCATATGAAAGTTACATTGCTCTCTACTGTAGTGTATTAAGCATGCAATAGCATTATGTATAACAAAAATATGTACATTTAAAAATACTTGATGTAAACATATTTTAGCTAAAAATGATAATGATTATGAGACTTCAGTAAGTCATAATCATTTTGCTGGTGGAGGGTCTTGCTCTGATGCTGATGGCTGCTGAATGATCAGGATGGTGGTTGCTAAAGGTTGGGGTGGTTATGGCAACTTCTTGAAATAAAAAAAAAAAAAAAAAGGAAGTTTGCTGTATTGATGCACTGTTTTACAAAAGACATGTCTGTAATAGGTGATGCTCTTTTACAGCATTTTACCCACAGTAGAGCTTCTTTCCAAATTGGTGTCAATCCTTTCAAACCATGTCACTACTTTACGAACTAAGTTAATGTAATACTCTGAATTCTTTGCTGTCATTTCAACAGTGTTCACTGCATCATCACCAGAAGTTTTGCTTCCAAGAAATCACTTTCTTTCTCATCCATATGAAGCAACTCCTCATCTGTTTAAGTTTTATCATTAAATTGAAGCGATTCAGCCACATCTTCAGGCTCCACTTCTAATTCTAGTTTTCTTGCTATTTTCACCACATCTGCAGTTACTTCCTCCACTGAAGTCTTGAGCCCCTCAAAGTCATCCATGAGGGTTGGAATCAACTTCTTCCAAACTCCTGTTCATGTTGATGTTTTGACCTCCTCCCATGAATAGCAACTGTTCTTAATGGCACTGAGAATGGCGAATCTTTTCCAGAAGGTTTTCAATTTCCTCTGTGCAGATCCATCATAGAAATCACTATCTATAGCAGCTATAACCTTACAAAACGTATTTCTTATATAATAAGACTCGAAAGTTGAAATGACTTCTTGATCCGTGGGTTGCTGAATGAATGTTGTGTTAACAGACACAAAAACATTACTCTCCTACATCTTCATCAGAGCTCTTTGCTGACTAGGTACATTGACAAGGAACAGTAATATTTTGAAAGAAATTTTTGTTTTCCTGAGCAGTGGGTTTCAACAGTGGGCTTAAAATATTTAGTAAACTATGCTGTCAACAGATGTGCTGTCATCTAGGCTTTGTTGCTCCATTTATTTTTATTTATTTATTTGAGATGGAGTCTCACTCTGTCACCCAGGCTGGAATGCAGTGGCACAATCTTGGCTCACTGCAACCTCCACCTCTCAGGTTCAAGTGATTCTCCTGCCTCAGCCTCCTGAGTAGCTGGGACTACAGGCACATGCCACCACACCAGACTAATTTTTGTATTTTTAGTAGAGATGAGGTTTCACCATCTTGGCCAGGCTGGTCTTGAACTCCTGACCTGAAGTGATCCATCCACCTTGGCCTCCCAAAATGCTGGGATTACAAGTGTAAGCCACTACGCCCATCCTGTTTTTCCATTTATAAAGCACAGACAGAACAGATTTAGCACAATTCTTAAAGGCCCTGGGATTTATAAAATGGCAAATGAGCACCAGTTTCAACTTAAAATCACCAGCTGCATTAGACCCTAATAAGAGAGTCAGTTTACTCTTTGAAGATTTGAAGCCAGGCATTTACTTCACCTCTCTAGCTATAAAAGTTCTGGATGGCATCTTGTTCTAATATAAGGTGTTTTTTATCTACATTGAAAATGTATTGTTTAGCCATAGCCACCTTCATCAATTATCTTGGGTAGATCTTCCAAATAATTTGTTATTTACTTCACCTTACACTTTTATGTTATGAAGACAACTTTTCACCTTAAGCCTCATGAACCAACTTCTGCTAGCTTCCAACTCTTCTCCTGCAGCTTCCTTACCTCCTTCAGGCTCCACAGAATTGAAGAGAATTAGAGCCTTGCTCTAGATTAGGTTTTGTCTTCAGTGAATGTTGTGGCTGGTTTGATCATCTATCTAGACCACTCAAACTTTCTCCACATCAGCAAGAAGGCTGTTTCATTTTCATATCATTTGTGTGTTCACTGGAGTAGCACTTTTAATTTCCTTCACAAACCTTTCCTTTGCATTAACAACTCAGCTATTTGATGCCAGAGGCCTAGCTGTCAGCCTATGTCTGCTTTCAACATGCCTGTCTCGCTAAGTTTAATTATCTCTAGCTATTGATTTAAAATGAGAGACATGTGACTCTTCCTTTCACTTGAACACTTAGAGGCCATTTTAGAGTTGATTGACTCTCTTACAAAAGACTTGTCTGAATTTCAATATTGTTTGTCTCGGGAAATAGGGAGACCTGAGAAGAAGAAGAGAAATCAACCAGAATGGCTGGTGGATGCACCAGTGAAGACACACATGTATCAATTAAGTGTACTGTCTTACATGGGCGCAGTTTGTGGCACCTCCAAACAATTACAATAGTAATATCAAAGATCACTGATCACAAATCACCATTAGAGATATAACAACGAAAACATTTGAAATATTGTGAGAATTACCAAAATATAACACAGACAGGAAGTGAGCATGTGCTGTTAGAAAAATGGCACCAATAGACTTGCCTAATGCAGGGTTGCCAGAAACCTTCAATTCATAAAAAATACATTATCCATGAAGTTCAATAAAATGAAGCTCAATAAAACAAAGTATGCCCGTGCAACCATGCTATCCCCACTGCATACAGAAGCTCACACTGATTCCAGTGTATGATATATTCTGTTGTCAATATTTTAGACTTATGATATGGTTTGGATCTGTGTCCCCACCAAATCTCATGCTGAAACGGAATCCCCAGTGTTGGAGGTGGGGCCTGGTGGGAGGTTCTGGGTCATGGAGGTAGCTCTCTCGAGGCTTGGTGCTTTCTTCATGATGGTGAATGAGTTCTCTTGAGATCTAGTTGTTCAAAATTGTGTCGTACCCTCCTACTCTCTCTCTCTTGCTCCTACTCTGGCCATGTGAGTTGTCTGCTCCTGCTTCACTTTCCATTATGAATAAAAGCTCCCTGAGGCTTCCCCAGAAGCCAAGCAAATGCCCATGCCATGCTTCCTGTACAGCCTGCAGAATCTCTTTTCTTTATAAACTACCCAGTCTCAGGGTATTTCTTTATAGCAGCACAAGAATGACCTAACACAACTTCTGTCTACCACCTTCCATGTGGAGGAAAGGTCAGTTTTCCTACAAAGTCATGTCAGAACATGGACACTCATGTAAGTGGCAGTATTTGAGTGAGAAAAATTAAGAAAAATCTTCAGATACAGTATATCTTTCCTGGGGTAAAGAAGTGGTTTATGGCATCAAATTTAGACCTTTGATGTAGTTTTCAAACAAAGTTGTACATTCAGAAACTATGTTGAAAGATGTTCATCGTCAATGTCTGTGACTTTTGTCCTGTGACTCAGACACATTAAATGTGCCCTCAAATCTAAGCTATAAATTATCAATATTATTGTAGTTGAGTTATCTTTCCATTCTAACATAGTAACAGGCACATGGTAGGTTATTAAAAAATACATATTGAGTAAATAAAATAAAATATCTTAAGACTGTATCAGAAAGTTAGATATGGCAAGAAAAGCACAAATGATAAAAGAAAAATAATTGATAAATTAAATTTAATCAAAATAAAAACTTTACTGCTTTGAAAGACACTATCAAGAAAATAACAAACTAACCCACAGACTGAGAGAAAATATTCATAAATCATATATCCAATACAGGATTTGTGCCCAGAATATAAAAAGGATTCTAACAAGTCAGTTATAAAAACCAAGTAACACAACTAAAAATATGGTGGAAGGTTTTGAATATTTAGGTATTTCTCCTTAGAAGATACACAAATGGTTAATAAACACAGGTAAAGATGCACATGATTGAACATAACAAAATGCAAATCAAAACCACAATGTGATATTATTTCTCATCCACCAGAATGGCTATAATCAAAAAGATAGACAATAACAAGTGTTACTGTTTGGAGCAATTAGAACTTTCATATGCTTTTGGTAAGAATGTAAAATGGTACAGCCACTTTGGAAAACAATTTGGCAGTTTCTGAAAAATGTAAGCATACCATATGAAATAGAAATTCCACACTTAGTTAGGTATCTACCAAAAATAGAACGTGTCTGCACAGTGACTTATATGTGAATGTTCATTGCATCATTAATCACCACAGCCCAGAAATGGAAACATTTCTGTTCGTCAACTGATGTTCCTCAACTGAAGAATCGATAAGTAAGATGTGGTATATCTATACAGTGGAAAACTATTTGGCAATTAAAAAGAACAACATGGATGGACCTCAAAAACATTAGTTAGGGCTGGGGCAGGAAAGGATAGTGATCGTAAATATTCACTATCTTTCTTTGTAGAGTGATGAAAATACCTTAAAATGGAACTGTACTAATGGTGGTGTAACTGTAAATAATACTATGAACCATTGAATTGAACACTTAAAGTAAGTGAATGTTATGAGATATGACTTATATCTCATTAAAACTCTATATAAGTAAGTTGTTTGTAAGGACAGACACGAACATTTATATCTTAAGTATATAATGTGTAACTCACAGTATATTTCTTCCATCAACTATGGGCATTGCCTTGGCAATTGGACGTAGCTTAAGAATTGGTCTGAACCAAATATTGTTTTCTATGTAAAATTTACAAGTCCCAAGGTCCATCATAGCGTTGAATTTACATATCCAAGTACAATTAAATTTTTGGAGCAGACGTTGGACTAATACAGGATATGCTGATCTATGCTTTGGATTTGTCAGTAGATGGAATGTTGACCACGTAAATTCGGTCATCTGTAATTTTTAATAAAGTTTACTTGAAATGGACAAATAGTTTTAATAAAGTGTTTTCAATATAATTCAACAGTTATTAAATTATCAGACTACTATGGAGAGGAATGTATTTAAAAGTGCTGCTCAACACACATACACACATATTCTACCCATAAATGTAAAGCAAGTTTTCTTTAGCTTGTCAGTGTGCTGTGGATCTGATAGAGAAAAAATCAGCCTAGCAAATGAAGATCATTTGAACTTCGTTTGTGTACATGCAGTATACTCACTGCCTGGCATTTTTCTTTCTTTCTTCTCGACAGAAGCTTTACAGAATAACAAAAAACATGACTCCTTATTAGTCTCTGCTTTTCTCCATTGGAACATGAAATGATAATTCTAACATTCCTGGTCACAGATATATGAATACACCTGCACACAGCTTCTGAGATGTGATTGCTCTCGCCCTGCTCCATCACCTAGCTGCTCATGATGCAATTCAGGCTATCCTTAGAAGAAAACCCACTAACAGAGGCCACCCATAGGGTGGCAAAACCTTGTGACTCCTGTTAGGATTTGTGGTTCTTTCGGACAGAAAAATGCTCCTTAAACTGAAATCCTCTAGTGTCCAACAAATACAGCTGCACCATCGTTTCAGTATTCAGGATGCAAAGTAAGTATCTCCCTAAGCACACAAGTCTATTTGAGGAAGCACACATGTACTCGTAGACACACTTCTACAGTCATGAGCCTCTGCTGCTGCCAGCGTCTCAAGCATCATTCCTTTCCTCTCAGGAGACACAGGGGACCAGAGAGAGGGAGAGCTGAGATTTCAGCCTCTTTCAGTCTTGGTATGCAGGCACAGGCACTATAAGAATGTGGTAGGTTGGCTAAAGCTATTTGTTTGCTAGATTTCTCAGAGTTCAATGAGATCATTTTTGTCATTTTCCCTGTGCTCCCCTGTATTTTCCAAAGATCTGCCAGCTTCCAACAACACTCTCTTTCTTCCCATTGGAAATGGAAACGAGTTCTCTGCCGGAATTTTCCACTTAACAGTTCCCCCTTTCCTAGCTGGGGCCTCAGCGCACCAGCCTGTAATGCTGTATTTCTTTCCACTGCAGTTTGACATTTTTGAGCCAGCACAATGAGTTGTATTCAGTCATTCTAAGTCCCCCTCCTTCTACATTATCTTTTTTTCTTTAATAATGCATACTTTCGAGCAATTTCAGAAAGAGAGCAAAGGCTTTTAAGCAACATTACATTTAATTAGTTATGTCACTGTCATCGAATCACCAGAATCCTTTGAGTCATCCCCGCCACCTTTCCCCCCACCCACACACCTCACCCCGTAATTTTCCCGTCTCCCAGCCCCCTTCCCTGTCCTTCTGGTATGTACATTAAAGATAAACCTCATGGTCCATATACTTTGCTTGCAATTGTTTGCCTTTGCGAATCATTTCCTTTAAATAATATTTACAAACTATATATCACTGCCTGACACGATGATAAGAGGGCACATAGATTGCTTATAATCTCAGCTGTAAACAAGAAACGGGGACGTGAGCTTGGAAATGTGTTCCAGGTCCTGTCTGGACGCAGCCGCATTTGCAAATGCGCGCAGCTGAGTCCGAGCTGGGTGGCACCCGCAGCCTCGCTCCCAAACACAGCAGCCAGAGACCAAAATTCAAGTCCAGGGAGTCTGCAGGGCAATCCCAAGTCCCCGAAGGGGGAAGGGAAGCGGAGGCATTGGGGAAGGTGGGTGTGGGTCAGCAAAAGCTTGCATCCAGAGGAAAACAATGCTCGCCTTCCCGAAAGCAAACGGCAGAACCTGCGAACACAGATGCCTGTGGGATCCGGGCTCCCGGGCGGCGGGGGAGAGGGAGCCGGGTGCAGGGGCGGGGCGGAGCCTCCCCTGTCTGGCCGGGTGGTAGCTTCTCAGACAGCGAGGGCCCAGGGGGTCACGCCGGCACAGTGGAGGGTGTCTCAAAAGGAACTGGGATTCTGCAGAGAGGGGAGGAGGGAGGAAGAGGGGGATTTGTTCAAGCTGGGAGGGTGGGCCCCAGGAAAAAAAGAAGAAAAAGAAGAAATAGATTAATGCTTTGCAGGACACCTAGGGTATTTCTTTCAGGGAGTATTACTTCCACTTTTAGGCAGGAACAAGAGCTGGGAGGAAAACAGCAGCAAGGGCTGACAGCTCCAAGGTGATCAAAGGGGACTGCGTGAACGGCTTGCTCGGCCAGCCGTTTATTAGAAAGAGAGGGGTGCTCCTGGGCCACGCTGGCGGGGGAGAGGGATTAAGATCAAATAGAAAGAGATCGGCCTGACTCTTTTATGCAGGAGAAAAATGCGCGCATATATATTTATATATTTATATGTTTACATGTATATTTACATTCAAAGAACGCTGTCCACTACAGGATCCACTCCTTCCCATATGCCCCCACCCCACCCCACACACACAGGCGCGCGCGCTCCTCACACATGTAAAGAAAGGAAATTCCATCCTTTCTTTCCAAATGTTGTCACTTCTGCTGTCTCAGTGCTTGAAATATCACATGATGAATTATCCACTGGAGAACATTTTTATGCAGAGGCACCCCCGCTTTGGGGAACGCTAACTTTGTGTGCGTCTGATTTACCTCAGAAATAAAGTTTAAGGCACTCCTGGCATTTGGAAAGAACCTCTCTTTCTATAGATAACAGGGCAAAGTGTTAAAATTCAGGTCACTGGTGCGAGAGATATCCTGTTGTAAAAACGGTGACCTCCAGAAGTTTTGGGAAGGATGGCAGTGGAGCCATCTACATATAGAAAGAACACAGGTGTTGCTCTCACAACCAACGCATGAGAATGGTAGGTAGGCAACTGCCCAGCATATATCATGCAGTTTCTTCCCTAGTGAGATATGATCTTTATACCTAGAAATGCAATAAAGTTATGAACGGGCCTGAATGGAATGAGAAAGACCTTCTCAGATGATAATGACTTTATTTTGCCTAAGCGTCAGTTACTCTCTCCTCTCTCTCACAAGACTTTTTATCAGTTACAGCTTTACAAGAAAAAAAAAAACAAAAAAAACCAGCAGCAACAAGCAAACTAAATTTTAACCAAATTCACACTTTGAAATCTCCACACCCTAAATCTTACATTTAATCATAAAGTGTTAAATTTTAATGTATTCTTTTAACACAGCACTAGCATTTTGTCAAAAATAGGCATAGCCAGGAAATTCTGAAGCTTTTCTTACAATTAGAACACGTGTGCTTTGTTTTTCCCTTAAGAAGTCTTTAACTTTACTGTTTTCTCCAATATTAGGGAGGTTTTTCATATCTATTGTTTATTTTTCCAATTATATAAGAACATATTTTTATCATAGAATATTTACATAATGTAGGGTTATACACATGAAACAATGAAAATCTCATATGGATTCCCACTTTCCCAAATGATTCCCTTCCCCAGAAGTAAATTCATATTTCCCCACTATAGTATTCATCTAACCCTTATAAAATTCATCCAGCCCTTGTAAATATTTTTATATGCATATATGTATATATGCAATCGTATAAATTTTAAAAGCCTACAAATTCAATCATACTATATGTTTTATTCGGCAAAGTGATTTTGTTCACTTACTACACCAAAGAGATCTTTTTTTAAAAATCAAGACCTATAAATCTATCTCATTTTTGATGGTGTATAACATTTCATGATTTATTATTACATTATTGATACATAATTAGGGTATTTCCAGTTTTTTGTTATTATAAATAATACTGAAACTGACATTCTTAGGTACACATCTTTGACCATACGTGCTAGTAATTTTATAGACTAGACTGTATTGAAATTGATAAGTGAAAGGATATATGCGTTTTAAATTTATGGATACTACCAAAGTAGTCTCACAAAGAGCAAAAACAATTTACATTCCACCAAATTGTCTATGACTAGACTGCTGTTTTGCACAGTCTCTCAATCACTATTTATTATCAATTAAAAAATGTTTTGTCAATATTTTGTAAAAAAAAAAACACCAAAACTTGTTTTCTCACTTTCCTTTTTAAATTATTACTGAGGTTGAACAAGTCTTACTTTGTGTTTTTTGTTTGTTTGTTTTGAGTTGCCTGTTTACGTATTTGCCCCATTTTTTCTTTGGATCTTTCTTTTTCTTCATGATTCTAAGAAATCCTTTACATAAAATGAACACCTTTGTTCCTTTTACTTAGTGTAATTGTTTCTCTTAGCCTGTTGTTTATCTTTTAACTTGGATTATGGAAACTTCATCATAGGGACATTTGAATTTTTATGTAGCCAAGTCTGTCAGCAATTTCTTTTATAGACTCCAGGTTGTGTCCTGATTAAAATTTAAGAAAGAACATGTACTTTTATCTTCTATTCCAGACGGCAGATTAGCTGTCTAAATGTTTCTATTTCTTTAGGACCATTCTACATTAAAATAAGTGTACACTGTATCAATTAGTCAGTAGGGTACTACATTCATTTGTTCTTTTTAGCAAAGCACTGGTTACATCTTCCCCTGTACTAAACTAAGACTTTGCCTGTAGATAGACCTCAAAAATGTCTGTGGATTGTAGAGGGAAGAAAAAGCATCAAAATAATGGCTTATTAAGTGAATTAACACAGAAATAGAAGACCAAATACTGCATGTGTTCACTTATAAGTGGGAGCTAAACATTGGTTACATATGGACAAAAGGATGGGAACAATAGAAACGAGACTACTGAATGAGGGAGATGGGGGCAGGGAGGTAAGGGCTGAAAAACTACTTATTGTGTACTATGCTCACTACCTGGGTGACAGAATTATTTGTACCCCAAATTCAGCATCACATAACATACCCATGTAACAAACGTGCACATGAACCCCCTATTCTAAAATAAAAGTTGAAATTATTTTTTAAAAAGAAAAACAGTTTATCAAATAAAAGTCATCAGAACTCCTGGTTCCATCGGTTTTTAGAAACATTAATATACTCAAGATTGATTTTCTCAAAGGAATCTATGACATAGCCACTCTCAAAAGTTATAAATGATGGCATCATTCTTCTTTCTCCTAAAGTAGTGACACACATCCTCTCTCTAAAACTAGATACAAGGTGTCATTTGATGGAACAGGTCAGTGTTAACAACATGACTTGCCACCTACCAGGCCTATGGCAGAAATGACCACAGAAAGTATTCCCTGGGGAAATTTTTAAAAATAAAGATTTCTAGCACTATCCCAGACATTCTGAATAATAGTCTCAGGAATGGAGTGATATGGTTTGGCTGTGTCCCTACTCAAATCTCATCTTGAATTGCAGTTCTACAATCCCCATGTGTCAAGTTGGGGGACAGGTGGAGATAATTGAATCATAGGGGCAGTTTTCCCCATACTGTTCTCCTGGTAGTGAATAAGTCTCACGAGATCTAATGGTTTTATAAAGGGGAGTTTCCCTGCGCTTGCTCTCTTGCCTGCCACCATGTAAGATGAAACTTTGCTCCTCATTCGCCTTCTGCCATGATTGTGAGGCCTCCCCAGCCATGTGGAACTGTGAGTCAATTAAACCTCTTTCTGTTATAAGTTACCCAGTCTCGGGTACGTCTTTATTAGCAGCGTGAGAACAGACTAATATATGGGGCTCTGAGATTTATAGTTTTGGGCCCTTGCTCATAGAGTAGCACTGGGAACCACCTTCTCTTGTTTATTTAGAACATGTAGGATTCTTTGATTTCTCTTTGACATGGTTTCTCTCTCCCCTCCTCACATAAAATACATGAATACATCTTATTGATTTTGCTTCTGAAGTGTCTTTCAATTCATATTATCCTTCCCATTCTATCTACTACCCCCTATTTTAGGCCTCCATAGTCTCCTTATGAAAAACGGTCTCCTAACTTATTTTCTCAGTCTTTGTTGCTCCTCATCTTAGTATTTTCCAAAGCTTCTTGGCAGATTTATTCATGCTACCAGTATGTGAAAACCTACATCTGAATATCCACACTCTTTTCACTCATTGAGTAACTTTGTGATTTTTACCTCAACTGACTTTTCCATATCATCAACATCTACGCTGACCTCCTTTTCCTCCTTGAATTTGTCAGTGCCATGTCACAGCTCAAACCCTCTGTATTCGTCTGTTCTCACACTGCTATTATACCCAAGACTTGGTCATTTATAAAGAAAAGAGGTTTAATTGACTCACAGTTCAGCGTGGCTGGGGAGGCCTCACGAAACCTACAATCATGGTGGAAGGGGAAGCAAACACATCCTTTCTCACATGGTGGCAGAAGAGAGAAGAATCAGTGCCTAGCAAAAGGGGGAGGACCTTATAAAACCACTAGATCTCATGATAACTCACTCACTATCGTAAGAACAGGATGGGGAAAACCACCCTCATGATTCAATTATCTCCACCTGGTTCTTCCCATAACATGTGGGGATTATGGAACTATAGTTCAAGATAAAATTTGGGTGGGGACACAGCCAAACCACATCACCCTCCATTTTACTTACCTGCTGTGAAGACACCATCATATTTTTCTCTAGTGACTAACATGCTGTTCCCTTCATTATGACTCTGACTTTTCAAGATTCAAGTCAAATGCTCTTTCTTTTGTAAATTTCTTCCCCTAATTTGCCCTTCCCTCTTCTGACAGTCTCACACTTTGAATTATTTTCTATTCTGTTATCATTATCAAAGACTCTGTTACTGTCTTACATTGTTGTCTCCCACAGTAGGTTGCAAATTCCTCAAAAACAAGATAATTTCTAATTGAACATTTGGGTCATAGTACCTAATAGTGTCTATTACAAATGGTGGAAATGAAATAGATAACTTGAATATATCCAAACAGTCTATCTGAATGATAACAAGGACTATGCTTTGTGATTCTTGGTTCCTATCACAGAAAATTTAGAAATGGTTCAAACATTTTGATTCCATCTGTGTCAAGAATTATAAATAAGTAAGGCTTACCAAAATAACAGCATGTCTACTGCTAAACAGTCAAACAAGATGAAGAAATAAATATATATCCTCTTGAGAATTACAGAGACAAAATGATAGAATAAGTTAATTCTATTAAAGCTGACTTTTGTCATTTTTAATGTTATGATATTTAAATAATTCACTCTAATATTTCATTGAATGGAATTATATTACAATGTAAAAGGATTTGTAGGTAAAAACCCATTCCTTTATTCAGGGAATACAAATTCAGATAAGAGAAGTATAAGTTCATTTGTTTTCATGTCAAGTCACATGACGTTCTAATAGGTATGAAATACTAGAATAAATGGCAATATTTTAAGTGCCATAGAATATGGGCTGAAGTAGGAATCAGAGGATCTGAGGTTGAGTCCCTGATTGCTTATGAGATCTGAATACCTTACATACGTTTTTTCTCTCAATCTGAACTGTCTGATTGTAAAATGGAATGCTTTTTCTACTGTACAACTTTATTTTTATTACCAAATGAGGTAATGTGTCTAAAATTGCTTCATAAACTATAAACAATGATGTAAATATTAATAATCTATTTCAATTTAAGTCAGAAACTAAAGTGAAAGATGAGAAATGGGGCAAGCTCAAGCACTGTACATACCAACCCGACTTCACTTGACTTTGCTAACTTTTTATAGCACCGATGGTAACATAGATGCTCTTTGGAAATTTACGGAACATCTCACTTGGCAAATTAGAGTTACAGGTCCTTCCAAGAGTTTCATGAGGAACAATAGCAACCAAAAGGGTGTCAATTTGTGAGAAGAAATTAAAGGACCAATGGTCTAGACATCTCAGTGTCGAGCTCGATGCAGTCAAAGAACCGATGTCCTAAAGTAGAGGGCCTGTGAAGACCATAGATGACGATGTCAAGGAATAAAGAGTCTAGGACAGAGCTTTTCTAACTTCAGTGTGTGTACCCTGCACCTCAAGATCTTATTAAAATTTGGTTTCTAAGTCTGTAGCCCTGTAAGGGGATGAATTTCTGAATTCTACAAAGTTCTGAAGTAATGCCAATGTCGCTGGTCTGTGGACCACCTTTTTGTTTGTTTGTTTGTTTTTGAGACGGAGTCTGGCTCTGTGCCCAGGCTGGAGTGCAGTGGTACGATCTCGACTCACTGCAACCTCAGCTTCCCGGGTTCAAGTGATTCTCCTGCCTCAGTCTCTTGAGGAACTGGAACTACAGGTGCGTGCCACCACACCCAGCTAATTTTTGTATTTTTAGGAGAGACGGGGTTTCGCCGTTTTGGCCAGGATGGTTTCGATCTCTTGACCTCGTGATCCATCTGCCTCGGCCTCCCAAAGTGCTGGGATTACAGTTGTGAGCCAACGCGCCCAGCCTGAACCACTCTTTAAGTATGAAGAGGCTAGAACATTTTATAAATTGTGCATGTGGATACGAAGTCACCTGGATGGGGCCAGGATGTGAGCTACAGAATAATACCATGAGGCATGTGCCCCCATGTCTGTGAGAAGGACTTTGTTAGCTGGTAGAAAGAAGGAAGAGTAGAGGAGAAAATTTCTAGTTAGGAGTTTCCAAGGAATGAAGAAAAAAAGCTCCAGCAGTGAGGATAAAGGACAATGTTGATCCATGTGAATTGCCATGTGCCAGTATGGTAGAGGAAAACATGTTATATCCTTAGAGGTGAGTCAGATTTCAGTTTAAGCAAAGAAAAATTCAGCATATTCTGTGAAGGGTTTTGAGGACTTTGGAAAGTTTGCAAAGATAAGGTCAGGATGGAGGCTGCTGACCCATGGAAGAAGAAACACACAACAAAATGTTGATGAAAGTGTGGAAGAAGAAGGAGCAAACATAAAGGTCTACCTCTGTGAAAGGAAATTAAATTTTGGGACCCCAAACACACTTAGCCAAAGGGAAAACTCAAGCTGGGGACTGGGTCAGGCAAACCTGCTTCCTCCTTTTAGTTCCTGAATAAGATGGCTGCAAGATGAAAAGCTACATGCCTCCCCCATATTTTGCCCACAAGGCAATTCCTAGTGAGCTGTTAAAATTTTCCCATGGCAATGGAAATTGATAACTTATCTTTACAGGTGCAGTCACTCCAGCCCAAGAGACACAAATGCATATCTGATTGTTCCCCTATCCCATTTTGTCTATATTACCTTATGTAAAATGCAGATTCCCTGCATTTTTCCTCTGACTCTTTTGTTTATGTCATCTTATGTAAAAAATGCAGATTCACTTACATGAAAACCATGCACTTCTCGGCTGGCCAGGCGCGGTGGCTCACGCCTGTAATCCTGGCACTTTGGGAGGCCGAGGCGGGCAGATCATGAGGTCAGGAGGGAACGAGACCATCCTGGCTAACATGGTGAAACCCTGTCTCTACTAAAAACACAAAAAATTAGCCGGGCGTGGTGGCGGGCGCCTGTATTCCTGGCTACTCGGGAGGCTGAGGCAGGAGAATGGCGGGAACCCGGGAGGCAGAGCTTGCAGTGAGCCGAGTCGCGCCACCCACTCCAGCCTGGGCGACAGAGTGAGACTCCGTCTCAAAAAAGAAAAGAAAAGAAAAGAAAACCATGTACTTCTTAATCTCCCACCCTTTCCCCTTTAAATTTGGAGCCCTCAAAATCGTCTTTGGAGAAAGGCTTAGATCTGTCTTCTGGCCGTGTCCTTAACTTTGGGAAATAAATCTCCTAAAATGATTGAGACTTGTCTCATCATTTTCCTCAATCGACACCTCTTTTTTTTTTTTTTTTTTTTTTTTTTT
>NW_012102887.1:3134786-3146083 GCF_000951045.1 Mandrillus leucophaeus
TCTTGCTCTGTTGCCAGGCTGGAGTGTAGTGGCATAATCTCGGCTCACTGCAACCTTCGCCTCCCAGGTTCAAGGGATTCCCCTGCCTCCCGAGTAGCTGGGACTACAGGCATGCGCCACCACGCCCAGCTAATTTTTAGCATTTTAGTAGAGACGGGGTTTCACCATGTTGGCCAGGATGGTCTCAATCTCCTGACCTCATGATTTGTCTGTCTCGGCCTCCCAAAATGCTGGCATTACAGGTATGAGTCACTGTGTCTGGCCTTAAATGGGTGATATTTCTTGCACTTAATAAAATGCCTCTTTTATTGCTCAATTTTGTTAAATGTCAATTTTAACATGTCTATCATCAGTAGGCATCTTAGGGCTAAGTTAGGTTATAATCTCTGTTCTTGGAACAAAAGTACTCAAGGAGAGAAGAGTCATCTGTTGGTACCTATAAAGTGCTATACTTCTCAGTAGAATTAATATATTTTTTGGTCAACTTTTCTTTGCCTTTTATGCTGCCAAAATATGAACCTGTATGCCATCTGAACAGACATAATATAATTATTATTTGAGAAAATAAACCCTTGAACTCTACAGATGTTATTCAGAGAACAGAAGATACAGACAAAGACATAGTAAAACTGGTTTGTTTCAACAAGTATGATGGTAAAATCTTGACCATACTCTATATCAGCAGTCCCCAACCCACATGCCATGGACTGGTTGGTCCATGGCCTGTTAGAAACCGGACTGCATAGCAAGAGGTGTGAGCAGCAGGGAAGTAAGCATTACTGCCTGAGCTCAATCTCCTGTTAGCTCAGTGGTGGCATTAGATTTTCATAAGGGCACCAATTCTTTCATGAGCTGTGCATGTGAGAAATCTAGGTTACACACTCCTTATAAGAATCCAATGCCTGATAATCTGAGGTAGAACAGTTTCATCCCAAAAGCATCTCTTGACTCCCCCTGCTCTACTATGGAAAAAATTGTCTTCCATGAAACCAGTCCCTGGTGCCAAAATGATTGGGGACCGCTGCCTGATGTTGATGTTCTGTCTTCTCATCTTTGCTCTAATTGTAGGTCTTACCCCCAGTTGTCTAGCACGTAAGTGCTATACGTGTGGACAAGTGGTGTTAAGTCATATGAGTCAGGGAAGTATAAAGAACACTTATTCACTTTCTGGTCCAATAGCTCCTCAGGAAACAGTGTGGTTAGACAGTTTGGGCAGACTCTAAAGTCTGTGCAGTGCTTCATCAGGTACCATGGAGTCTACTAGAGGATAAAATATTATCCTCTGGCCATAAATGATTTATAATCTATTGGGAAAGTAAAGTACAACATATGAGCACTAAGGAACATTGTGGTAATAGTGTAGAGCTTTTTAATAAAGTTTGCCCAAAAAGTAAACCAGAGACAGTTAAATAATGAGAAAGGTCTGGCTAGGCAGAAGAGTGAAGAAAGCTGAACCAAAGCACTATCCATTAGAGGTGTGAATATTTACTGTGTGCTTCATAAGGTTCAGCCTCCTCACTTGATCTTACATGGTTTTATTTTATTTAATCCCCCCAAAATCTGTTTTACTGTTAATAGTCTCATTTTACACAGAAAGAAACTCAGGTTTAGTGAGATTAAGTAACCTGCCTACTGCAGATACTGTAAAAGTCACTCTTTCAACAACTCAACTATCCTGATTCCAGAGATCTCATTACAATATGCTGTCCTCATGAGCCATGAGGCAACAGGGTGAGGGATAGTGTTGGTGATGAGTACACGAATGCTACAAAACATGAAGTGATGAGTTTTGAGTGGAGGCAGATTTGAAAGTTAGGCTGAGAAATTTAGTCTTACTGTGGTGATGTGGAGGGTATCACGGAAGGTTTGAGAGCAGAGGACAAACATGGTAGAGACAATATTTAAGGAATATCGGTTGGGCAACATTGTAGGAGATAGGCAGGGTTCTCCAACTAGCTGACATCATTTTCAGAAAAAGGATGAAGCCTCTCATCACAATGATAATGGTGAGAATAGACTTCAGGGCACACATAGATCTTTGCAAGTAAAACATAAGCAAGAACTGTATCCCTTTTAAAGAATCGAGTTAGCAGGTGAAGTAGTGGTATGGAATAAGGGTTAATAACCATACCAGTATTTATTGATCATATATCAAATTCCAGGTACCATGGCAACTACCTGTATAGCATTATTTATAATTCTTCATGATGACTCTGTGAAGTAGGTTCTGTTGTAATATTCAATTACATATGAGGTTACATAGTATAAGGAGAGTTAATTAATCACTGGTAGACAGAATAGGCAGGATTAAACCTAGATTGTCTTGTTTTCTTGAACTGGCATTTCTTGACCTAGAAGGTAGAGCTTCTGAAGGCTAGTGATGCTGACAAGGCTCTGATATCCCTCAGTTCCACTTTTCTCCCTTGGGAGAAAAGGTGGCATTTGTTTGCTTGCTTGCTTGTGTGTTTGTTTTGTTTTGGGATGGGTGAGTCCAGAGTTGTATGAGTGTTATTGGGAAAGATGCAATAGAAAGTAGGAGGTTGAGGAATCAGGATTGAGACAGAGTGTTTAATCAGCTTATTTTTAACAGTCATTGTCATTTGTTAGCCTGGTTTTCATTTATGCTTTATCATTGTTCGCTAAACTAGGGAAGTGAACTTTGGCAGTATTGGTAGTATTTATTTTTAACGCTAGTTTACACTAGGCAAAATGTGCTGAATTTTGGGATACTGGATTTTCGTTAAGTAAAGATGCACATTTACTGAGTGTAAACATAGTAACAAATCAAATAATGATGAAAAGTATTCTGAAGAAATAAAGACCAAGAGAGTTTGCACTGATTCCACTCAACCTGGAGAATGCCACAATAAGCATGTGGTCAGAGTTAAAGTTCATGCATATTAATTTTGTAGCCTTAAACCTGAGAAACCTGTTGGTAAATATTAAGAAGTTGATATGATTTGGCTGTTTCCTAACCTAGATTTCATCTTGAATTGTAGTTCCCATAATCCCCACGTGTTACGGGAGGAACCCTGTGGCAGGTAATTGAATCATGGGGGGCAGTTTCCCCCATGCTATTCTTGTGACAGTCAGATATCACAAGATCTGATGGTTTTTACAAGAGGCTGCCCCCTTAGCTTGGTTCTTATTCTCTCTCCTGCTGCCTTATAAAGAGGTACCTTCCACCATGATTGTAAGTTTCCTTTCCACCATGATTGTAAGTTTCCTGAGGCCTTCCCAGCCATGTGGAACTGTGAGTCAATTAAACCTCTTTCCTTTATAAATTGTCCAGTTTTGGGCAGTTCTTTATGGAAGTGTGAAAATAAACTAATACAGTACATTGGTACTGGGTGACGGGGTGCTGCTCTAAAGATACCCAAAAACATTGAAGCTACTTTGGAACTAGGTAACAGGCTGAGGTTGGAACAGTTTGAAGGGCTCAGAAGAAGACCATAAAGTGTGGGAAAGTTTGGAACTCCCTACAGACTTGTTGAACAGCTTTGACCAAAATGCTGATTGTGATATGGATAATGAAATTCAGGCTGAGGTGGTCTCAGATGGAGATGGGGAACTTGTTGGGAACTGGAATAAAGATGACTCTTGCTATGCTTTAGCAAAGAGACTGGTGACATTTTGTCCCTGACCTAGAGATCTGTGGAACTTTGAACTTGAGGGAGATGATTTAGGGTATCTGGTGGAAGACATTTCAAAGCAGCAGAGGATTCAACAGGTGACTTGGGTGCTGTTAAAAGCATTCAGTTTTTTGTATTCACAAAGATATGGTTTAGAATTGGAACTTATGTTTAAAAGGGAAGTGGAGCATAAAAGTTTGGAAAATTTGCAGCGTGAAGATACAATAGAAAATAAAAACCCATTTTTTTGAGGAGAAATTCAAGTTGGCTGCAGACATTTGCATGAATAATGAGGAGCCATATGTTAATCACCAAGACAATGGGGAAAATGTCTCCAGGCCAAGTCAAAGACCTTTGTGGCAGCCCCTCCCATCACAGGCCTGGAGACCTAAGAGGAAAAAATGGTATTGTGGGCTGGGCCCAGGATTCCCATGCTGTGTGCAGCCTAGAGACTTGGTGCCCTGAGTCCCGGCTATTCCAGCTATGGCTAAAAGGACCCAAGGGATAGCTCAGGCCATGCCTTCAGAGGGTGTAAGCCCCAAGCCTTGGCAGCTTTCACGTGGTGTTAAGCCTGTGCGTGCACAGAAGTCAGAACTGAGTTTTGGGAACCTCCACCTAGATTTCAGAGGATATATGGAAATGATGGATGTCCAGGCAGAAGTCTGCTTCAGGGGCAGGGCCTTCATGAAGAACCTCTGCTAGGGCAGTGTGGAAGGAAAATGTGGGGTTGTAACCCCCACACAGTCTCCCCAGGGCACTGCCTAGTGGAGCTGTGAGAAGAGGGCCACCATTCTCCAGACCCCAGAATGGTAGATCCACCAACAGCTTTCACCATGTGGCTGGAAAAACCGCAGACACTCAACAACAACTTGTGAATGCAGCCAGATGGAGGGTTATACCCTGCAAACCCAAAGGATCACTAGCCAAGGCCATGGAAGCCCACCTCTTGTATCAGCATGAACTTAATGTGAGACATGAACTTAAAAAAGACTACTTTGGAGCTTTAAGATTTAATTACTGTCTTATTGGATTTCAGAACTGTAGCCCCTTAGTTTTGGCCAATCTCTCCCATTTGGAATGGGTATATTTACCCAATTACTGTACCTCCATTCTATCTAGGAAGTAACTAGCTTACTTTTGATTTTACAGGCTCATAGGTAGAAGGGACTTGCTTTGTCTAGATGAGAATTTAGACTTGAACTTTTGGGTTAATGCTGGAATGACTTGAGACTTTGGGGGACTGTTGGAAAGGCATGATTGTGTTTTGAAATGTGAGGACATGAGATTTGGGAGAGGCAAGAATGGAATGATATGTTTTGGCTGTTTCCCCATTCAAATCTCATCTTGAATTGTAGTCCCATAATCCTCACATGTCATGGGAGGGACCTGGTGGGAGGTAATTGAATCATGGGGCTGATTTCTCCCATGCTAGTGAGTAAGTTCCCATGAAATCTGATAGTTTTACAAGGGACATCCCCCTTCATTCAGTTCTTTCTCTCTCCTACCACCCCGTGAAGAGGTACCTTCCACCATGATTGTGAATTTCCTGAGGACTTCCCAGTCAAGTAGAACTGTGAGTCAATTTAACCTCTTTCCTTTATAAATTACCCAGTGTCAGGCAGTTCTTTATAGCAATGTGAAAATGAACTGATACAGTGGTGTTCAGTAACTTACACTATATTTGGTAAATTTAGAAGAATTCTGTGGTTCCTCTTCCTTTCAAAGTAAAGAATTTTCAGGCCAGGCACAGTGGTGGACATCTGTAATTCCATCACTTTGAGAGGCCAAGGTGAGCAGATTGCTTGAGCCCAGAAGTGTGAGGCCAGCCTGGTAACATGGTGAAACCCCATCCCTACCAAGTGTGGTGAGTGATCCATGTCTGTAGTCCCAGCTACTAAGGGCACTGAAGTGGGAGCATCACCTGAACTTGGAAGGTGGAGGCCACCCACAGTGAGCGGTGACTATGCCACTATACTGTAGCCTGGGTGACAAAGTAAGACCCTGTGTCAAAATAAAAGCATTTTCATTTCTTAGTTTACATGGATTTGCAGTGTGTATACATGTAAATGTGTGTATGTGTATATATATAATTTTTCTTGACACAGGGTATGTATTATATCTGAGTGTACTTTTTAAAATGAGAGAACAAAAAGATGTCCATATATCACCTTTAATAATTTTGATAAAGCATAACTAGACATTGAACAATGTGAATTATTAAAAATAAATCTCTGGGAGTTGATAGGAAAGATTTTCAAAATTAATTATTCCTTAGTTTAAATCAACTGTACATAAAAAGTAATGAGGTATATGTCACAATTTTAAGACTTTAAAACCTTCTCTTTTTCTAGTTTCTATTATTTCAGTGAATTCTCAGAACAGATTGTGTAAAAGTTGAAATTAGGTTATGAAGACATTTAATCTTACTGAGCAATACAGTCAGTATACAGGATATATAGAAAGCATGAGGATTTAGAAAAAGTGGAAAGGAGAAAATGGGTAGTAATATTTACACTAATCCAATGTACAACCAAATGAATGATTAGCATATAAATCATGACAGGCATTCATACATACCATGAATAACAATGACACAGGAAGGGGATGGTCATGATGTATGAAACGTTAGTTATTTTAAATGGGATAACAAGAATGTTCTGTCTGATAACGTAACATTTGAGCAGAAACAGGAATGAAGAGAAGAAACAAAACGCATTAATTTCTGGAGAAACACTATCTACAGAGGGTGTAGCAACTTCAATATTCCTGAAGCAAATGTTTCTTTACTCCTGGTGCTTTCAGGGAGCAAGCCCGGAGCTTGTGGGTTTGGAGTAGAGTGAACAAGAAGAGTTGTGGGCGATAAGGTCAGAGATGAAGCTGAGAGTAGACACTCAGAGGCAAGAGTAGGATTTTTTATTTTACTTTATGGGATGGAAACATACTGGGGACTTTCAGGAGAGAAGGTATATTATCCGAGTTAGGTTTTAATAGAATTATTCCAGTTCTAACATGGTAAATACAATATAAGTGAAAGGGCAGAAACAGGTAGAACAATCAGGAAGTTAATAAAATCAAGAAATAATCCAGATGAGAGATAATGGCTGAAGTAGTAATGGCAGAGGTAACAAGAAGTGATTAGATCAGAATGTATATTTGAAGGTAGACCAGTCAAATTTGCCCATTAGTTATCTGTATAATAGACCAGATTGTTCAGTACACGAGGACAGAGATTTCTGTTTTGCTCACTGCTGAATCAAAAGCACCTCAACTAGTACTTGACATACTAGGTGTTTAACAAATACCTTTAATGCAATAAACGAATCAACAGTAGATACAAATAAGTGGCAAGAAAAGAATTATTTGTATTAATTTATGTAGTCAGAAAGATAATATAGCTCTGTTACTTCTGTAATTTATAAATGGAAGCTATAATCTATTATACTTATAACCTTACCTTAACATTGAAATAACTTCAAGGATTATTTTACTTGAGAATTTATATAGAAGTTTAAAGGACTAGTTGAGAACAAATTTTAATCAATATTAAAAACCATATAGATAACATTCTAAACAGTGTGTGTGTGTATATATATATATATATAAACACCCACACACATATAGACATATGTATATATGTGTGTGTAAACATTTATTCATCATTCACAACAGATACACAAGTGTAAGTTATCAATAAATCAATATTAATGACAATAATTCTTCTTGCTAATAGTTCTCAGGACAGTTTTCTGTTCTTACTCATTCTGGATTGAGATCTTGCCCTTTGCTTTTTCTGTTTCTGATTCTTCTGCTTTTTTTTTTTCCTCTAATCATTTGAATAGAGACATTTTTCTGTTGCACCTGCAAGGCTTCATTAATTGTGTATTTTGTTTAAACCATTGATTAACTTTAAACAATATTTATTATTTCTAAAATATATTAAGGTATAAATTTATTTAAAGAAGGCACATGACTTGTGAATATTTGTCTCTGAATATCTAGGAATGTATCTTGGTTTACCTCTTGGTTCATAGAGAAGAGGGGTTTTCAGGCAATATCATATTTTAGGTGAAGACAAAAAGCTGGGATTATCTGGAAGTTCGGTTTCTTGTTTCTTTGAAGCCTCTGTTTTATAGTTTGTCTTGGTTTCTGACATCGACAGCTTCCTCATCAACTGCAAGGCAGTTAATGTTATTTGTTTGTGGTCCTATTGGACTTTTGTTTATCAACACTTTGTTTCATATCTGTTTATATAAAATTTGAATGTATATCCTTGAAATTTTTTTTTCTTTAGTTTTTTCTAGAGGCACAATAATTCAGGAAAAGTTGATGAAAGCATTTTATTTTTCTCTGAACCAAGAATAAGTCTCCCCAGGTATTAACAAACTTCTTCCATAAAGGGCCAGATGGTAAACAATTTGGGCTTTGTGGGCCGTATAGTTGCTATCATAGAAACTCAACTTTGCTATTCTAGCAGGTAAGCAGATAGACAGTACATACATGAGTAAGTGTGACTGTCTTCCAGTCAATAGAACAGATATGGTCCTTGAGCCATAGTTTACCAACCTATGAGTTGCACAGTTATAGGTAACAGGTAAATAAATTTGGCATCGGTATTTGAATTTATGTAAATAATGTTGTATATTGTTAAATATGTTTTCATAATCCACATTCCACTGTGTTCTCAAAGATTTCATCTATGTATAACTACAGAGAAAAATTGTTACTTTCTCTTTGATTCTGTTAGTCTTAGATGACATGTGGAAAAACTTTGGTTCTGAAGGTCATAAGCAAGTTACAACTGCACACCTGGTGGTAGGTAATATTCTCATAAAGATGGAACACTCAAAAGGAAATCATTATCCCTGGGGTACTAACGTTTGCAAGCCCAAATAGTAAAACCCACAAGGCATCTTGAGAAACACCAGCAAACTGAGCTGCTTTTTCAACTAGCAGTTCTGTTGTGTCAGGGTTTTCCTAGTCAGTGATTTGGAACACCTCAGGCAGGGTGGACCAACACTGAAAACAGTCCGTACAATTCTCCTTGGTTTTTTCCTGTTTTGTTTTCTGCCCCTGTCCCAGAAAGGCGGTTGCTCCATAGATCTTTTCTTTCCTTAGCCTTCCTTCATATTTTGAAATTTATATTTTGCAAGTTTTGTGTCTTTTTAAAAAAAAATATTTATTTCAACAATTTTTGGTTACATGGATAAATTCTTTATTGCTGATTTCTGAGATTTTAGTGTACTCATCACCTGAGCATTGTACACCATACCCAATATATAGTCTTTTATCCCTCACTCCCCTCCCAACCTTCCCCGCCAAGTTCCCATCAAACCATCATTCTTTTTTTCTTTTTGTTTTTTTTGAGACGGAGTCTCGCTCTGTCACCCAGGCAGGATTTCGGTGGCACGATCTCGGCTCACTGCAACCTCCACCTCCCAGGTTCAAGCAATTCTCCTGCCTCAGCCTCCTGAGTAGCTGGGATTACAGACACACACCACCATACCCAACTAATTTTTGTATTTTTAGTACAAACCGGGTTTCACCATGTTGATCAGGCTGGTCTTGAACTCCTGACCTCGTGATCCACCTGCCTTGGCCTCCCAAAGTGCTGAGATTACACATTATATCATTCTTATGCCTTCACATCCTGATAGCATAGTTTCCACTTAAAAGTGAAAACATGCAATGTTTGGTTTTCTATTCCTGAGTTACTTCACTTAGAATAATGGCCTCCAATTCCACCCAACTTGCTGCAAAAGATATTATCTCATTCTTTTTTATGGCTGAGTAGTATTCCATGCTGTATATAGAGAACATTTTCTTTATTCACTCGTTGGTTGATGGGCACTTAGGTTGGTGAGAATTGTATTGCTATAAACATGTAAGCACATGTATCTTTTTCATGGAATGACTTCTTTTGCTTTGGCTAGATACTCAGTAGTGGGATTGCTGGATCAAATGGTAGTTCTACTTTTAGTTCTTTGAGGAATCTCTATACTGTTCTCAATAGTGGTTGTATTCATTTACATTCCCACCAGCAGTTAAAAGTGTTCTCTTTCTACTACATTCATGCCAATAGCTATTGTTTTTTTTACCTTTTTAATTATGGTCTTTCTTGCAAGAGTAAGGTGATATCTCACTGTGGTTTTGATTTGCATTTCACCAATGATTAGTGATGTCGAGCAATATTTCCTGTTTATTGGCTGTTTGCATATCTTCTTCTGATAACTATCTATTCCTGTCTTTTGCCCACTTCTTGACGGGATCATTTGTGGTTTTTTTCTTGCTGATTTCTTTGAGTTCTTTGCAGATTCTGGATACTAGTCCTTTTTCAGATGTATAGATTATGAAGATTTTCTCCCGTTCTGTGGGCTCTTTACTCTGCTGATTATTTCTTTTGCTGTGCAGAAGCTTCTTAGTTTAATTAGGTCCTATCCAGAAAAATTTTATCAAGATATCAGTAGTGGATTTGAGTTAATGTATGTGTGTTGTAATTTCTTTAATGCTGAAGACATGTAAGCTTATATTATTGAATATGAAAGTAGAAGTTTCCTCTTGACTTTGCCCCAAACGGAGTTAGGCAAGGAAAAAAAGAAAAGAAACAAAGTTAGGGGACATGCTATAGATGTGAAAAGACACCATCCTCAAATTCTGAAAAGCTAAAGGGACTATTATGGACATAGATGGTTAGCTATGGAGAAGTTAAAGCACAGTGCTCTTAGACATCTCCTGCATACATCTAAAGCGCCTTTCAACCCCTTTAGGCTCATATTTTCTGCTACAATGACTGCTACTAGTTTTGTAAGTGCTACTGCTAATTGAAACCACATCATAGTGCAGATCAAAAATAAGCCAGTCAGGCATCCCTGCTGAAAATGTACGCAGCAGGATGGCCCCTTTGTTCTTCTTAAAAATGAACTAATTCAAGAAAGGCACTGCCTCTGGATCATTATTCATTAATGTATGCAACATTCCCTCTGCCACGCTCTTTCCTCTTTCTCTCTCTACTCTTCACTATAATTTTCTTGTGGAAAAATAAAAGAACGCCAGTTCTCTTGTAAACTGCATAATTGGGTTTAATATGCAGACGTGCCATTTCTAGGCATGTACGTTTTCTGCATTAATAGGAGTTATACGCGGAGCATTTAGAGATCACCTGTGGATAGGCTTGTTAATTAACGGAGTTAGAGCCTTATTTCATTCCATTTAAACCAGAGTAATTGAAATCAGCATAATCACCACTGCAGTATTCAGTACTTTCACCCCTTTTCAAGGTTATTTTGGCAATTATGTTCTTGGCTGAGCATGTTAGTAAATGCTGCGGTTACTTCCCGTACTACTTGACTTTTCTCAATGCTGTGCCCTGTGGTATGTATTTTTCATTGTTCAATTAGTTTAAAAAAGCTAGTAATAATTTAAGTCACCCTTCAGTTTTTTTCAAAAAAAAAACCAAAAAAACAATTAAACCTAATCCAGTCTACAAGTTGCTTGGGGAAAATGTCAGAAAATTAGATTAAATCTGATCCTCCAATAGGTTATATGCTACCTTGTGAAGAGTTTTTAAAAATGCATATATATATATATATATATATATACACACACACACACACACTATCAAATTTAATATTAGTTGGATGCTAGTACATATTCTGAGGTTCTGGGACA
>NW_012102887.1:3146133-3169869 GCF_000951045.1 Mandrillus leucophaeus
GTTTTTAAAAATGCATATATATATATATATATATATATATATATATATATATACACACACACACACACTATCAAATTTAATATTAGTTGGATGCTAGTACATATTCTGAGGTTCTGGGACATTTGTTATTATATATTTGTTTATAATACAAAGTTTTTAAAATTTGAAAATGAATGTGAATATTCTCAATTTTTATCAGATGGAAGAAACTAAACTACTTCAACCTGTAGACAAAAATAAAAAGCCCTTTGAAATTATTTTTAATTTTTAAAAATCATTTTTATAGAAGATGATAAATTATCATCTTTCACACTTTCTACAATTACTAGGAAAGAAAATTTCCTATTGCTGTTCTGCGTAATTCTAGGATTAGAACGTAAAACCCAAGCTGATATTGTAATGATTTATTCTATTCCATTGACTTATAATAAGTATTTTCTTTCATCCAAAGTGATACTGCATAGTGGCCCAATGATTTTTTCCCCTACATGCCCATTTTCCTGGGTATAAATATAACATTTACTTATAACTGAATTAACACTAGGAGTTTATACTGTGTTTGACAGTTTAGCTTTACACATTTAGCCTCTTTCCACTTGTACTTGATACAGTTCCAACAGCTAATATTTACTGATTTTTTTTCCTATTTTCTTATCCATATAAACATATTTCTGAAGACTAGTTTCACCAGCAATATATACTTAGTGAATACCTTTATTACCTGCTGTATTAACAATCTTACAGTTTTATCATAAAATTGGTATATGCCTCATGTTGCTGAATGTTTTTAAGGGATATGAGAATATTGCTTATTTAGCTCCTTAAGATGAAAATGAGGATGTATGCATGTTTCCATTCAGTATTGTTGCCTGAATTGTCTTTTTGTGAGGAGCATTTGAAAATAATCAGCTGTTCACATATTCTAGCCAATGGTATTTGCAAAAACAAAGTTGATCTTTACATACATTTTAAACCATTTTCCAGTGGCTTAGTAAATCTTATTTTGACATGCATTTTCTGTTTGTATTTGAGCAAGTTTTTTTTTTTTTTTGGAAAACTCTTCTGCACTGTGCTTTCCAGTTAAAATTGTCTTTGTCAAAGACAACTTGAAAACATTCTTTTGCATCAGCTCATCTATGAAGGACTTACATTTAATATCTCAATGAGAGAGAAAAAAGAGAGAGGTTCATCAATAATGATGATTTAAATTTACTGTGTTTATCAGTGTAAATGAACAATCAAAAAACAAGACATCCCTGGTATCTTCTGTACTATCCTACCCAGGAGAGCTCAGCAATAAGCTACTTCAGCAATTCTAGCTAATACTGCCTTGCAAATTTACCCAAATGCATTTCTGTTCATAGTCTATCCTGATTTGGTAATATGCAATTAGAGAAAATGACCATTTTAATATAGAACAATTTTCTTGTAAATTACACAGTAAAAAATATTTGAAACATATTAAAATCAAGTGGATTTAGAATGATGATAGTTATGAATTACTGTAATTTGGTCTTACACAGCTAATTCCAAAAGATAGAACAGCCGTTTAGCAATTTCCATTCTCTAAATTTCTCATAATGGGATTTAACAAAAATAATGAAGTCATCGTGTTTTTCCTAAAACTCTCTCCTCCTCTTATATGTTCCATTTAAATAAATGAGCCTCCACCCTTTCAGACACTCCAATCAGGGAAACCCAGGAATCACCTCAGTTTCTTTCCTCTACTCCTTACTTAAATACTCATGTTCTCGTAGATACCCAGGTGAATGGATCCAGTCCCACCCATCTCCTCTACCATCTGCTCCCACTTCAGATACTCACTACTCACTAGTCTTTGAGCCTCTTCATAAGGCACGTAGCCCACCAAACATGCAGTCCTTACTACATGTTCAGCATAGTGGCTACAAGGTCTCTAAAATGCAAATCTAGCCACGCATGGTGGCTTACACCTGTAAGCACTTTGGGAGTCTGAGACAGGGGGATCACCTGGGCCCAGGAGTTTGAGACTAGCCTGGTCAACATGGTGAAACCCCATTTATAATAAAAATACAAAAATTAGCCAGTCACGGTGGCACATGCCTGTAATCCCAGCTACTCGGGAGGCTAATGCAGGAGAATCGCTTGAACCTGGGAGTTGGAGGTTGCAGTGAGCTGAAATTGTGCTTCTGCACTCCTCAAGCCTGGGTGACAGAGCGAGACTGTGTCAAAAATAAATAAATAAATAAAATACAAATTTAACAGTGACACATTTCTGCTTAAAATCCTGCAGTGGGGGTCGGGCACAGTGGCTCACGCCTGTAATCCCAGCACTTTGGGAGGCTGAGGCGGACAGATCACTTGAGGTCAGAAGTTCGAGACCAGCCTGGCCAACATGGTGAAACCCTGCCTCTACTAAAAATACAAACTTAGGCGGGCATGGTGGTGTGCACCTGTAGCCCCAGCTACTCAAGAGGCTGAGGCATGAGAATCTCTTGAACCCGGGAGGTAGAGATTGCAGTGAGCCAAGATCACGCCACTGCACTCCAGCCTGGGTGACAGAGTGAGACTTCATCTCAAAAAAAAAAAAAAAAAAAAAAAAATTCCTGCAGTGGGTAAAATGTTGTTTACTGTAAATGCAAACTCCCTGCCATAGCACACAAGGCCCTTGATGCATGAGCAGCCCCTGGCGAATGTCTCCATCCTCATCCCACACTGTCATGTCAGTTGTGTCTTATTCTCCAGCCACAGACTCTCCCAGCCAACTGCCTTGCAAATGTCTGTCCTTACCCTGTGAATGCTATTCACTGCTCTTCCCCACCACCTGCCCCTCCTCCATCTGCTCTTTCTTACCCTTCATGACTTAGTGTCATGATAGCCACTTCAAGGAAGCCTTCTGTTAAAGAAAAAAACCATTCTGACTCTCATTAAAGTGGTAAGGAAGACTGTATTCAAGACTCACAATAGGGATATTGCAATAGGGGAGAGAGATTGGGTTCAACTCTGAATACAACAAGGGCAAGTAGGGAATTACAGCCAAGGAGCGAGGAAGGGGGTCAGTAGATGGAAAAGTACTAAGAAGAGAAATCTAGGGGAAAGAGATTCTTATAAAACTGATCGAATAAGATTCTTCCTAAAAGCAGGTAAAAGACTTATGCATCAAAAGTGGAAGAAGAACTTGATTAAATATCAAGGATGATTAGATATTAAAGGCTGGGGGATGAACTAGCAGGATTCTTTGCTAAGATTGGGTGAATCACACCAAAGATAGGGCTATGCCAAGATTGAGGCCTAGTTGAGAAGATAGCTCAGAGGAGCCTGACTAAAGCTTGTCTGGGAGACAGTCTTTGTCATTTCCCTAAGTCTCAGACACGGCTTGATCTCCACTCCTTCCTGCAATTTTCTGGGTTTCAATAGCACTCTAAATATCTCTGTAATCCATGTGTCACACTCTGTTGTATTATGAATATTTGTCTGCTCTTCCTCTAGGGTGAAAGTTCTCTGAGAGAAATAATTTTGATTCTTATCTCTTGTACGTTGACTGTCACCTAGATGTTTAACAATGTTTGTTAACTAAGAACTGTGTGTGAACTGAAAGAAAAATGAAAATTATCTGTCTACACATCCTCTCTCTTTTAAAAAATATTTTGTAAAGATGGGGTCTTGCTAGGCTGCCCAGGCTGGTCTCAAATTCCTGGCCTTAAGCAATCCTCCTGCCTCAGCCTCCCAAAGCACTAGAATTACAGGCATAAGCCACCATGCCTGGCATGCCTTCTCTTTTGTTTTCCACCTACTCCTCCAGGGTCTCTTTTGCTTTTAGTAAAAAAAAGTATCTTTGTTATTTGTAGGGATTATTTTTTTGACCTAGGAATTCCTAAACCAGATGTGAGTCACCAGTATTCACTCTTCAGGTTCTTATTATGCCTCTATGAATTTATCTTGTGCAGGGATCTATACAGGTGAAATCTCATTGCAAAAAGCACCATTAAAATAAAATTACTGAATCTAAAAGCATATAAACCTATTTTAGTTTTATATGCTTTATTTACAATAACTAATATTTCATACAATTCCAACAATAGATTTCCATTCGTTTTGGAATTTGTGTGTGAAAGAATAAGTTATATCCTGAAAAATACATCCGTGACTGTTTCTCTGTTCTTATCACTTTAACTCTAAAATTAAGAAATAGTTTATTCTGTAGAACCTAAACAATTATTCTATAACAATAATTATCTCCTTCTGAGCATGAAAATGAATAAAGCCCTTCTCTCCTTTTTTTTCAAAACAAAAAAATACCCATTCATTCTTAAAGCCTATGTATTAAATCATTGACTCCTTTGCTTGAAAAATGTATCACAAATTCTTGGCGGTGGTGAATTCAGTTTACATAGCTCTGAATTCATAGCAAGTTTATTTCTTTAGGAAAATGCAAATAGTTATTGTGGTTGGCAGAATTATTTTAATCCCACAAGAGTATTATAAAATTTAAAATTAACATAAAACAGTCATTCATCATCTTACTAGCCAGAAATAACCCCTGTGGATAAGTGAGAAATTGTTACTTTAGTAGCTGGCATTAGAGATTTTTTCAAGGTAGGGAACTATCTTTATTTAGGAAAGTATTTTAATTGGCCACATTGAGTGAGAAAAGAGAGGCCTAGAAGGCATGAACTCAAGAAAAGACCAAGAAACTAAAGAGCTCTGCCTAAAAGTAGAGCAGGACGATAAATGACATTAATTCCACTGAAAACAGGAGCTCTAGAGCAAGAAGCCACAAGATTATTAGATTATAGAAATATGCAGAAACCTCAGGGAGCACATTGGTCTTCCCAAAGTGCAGACTAAGGGACTTAACCAAAATGTATGTAAACATTCCAGGCAGGAGTAAATTCAACTGAGAGAAAGATCTAGGGTGGTGCTCAAGAGAGCAGACTCTGGAGTAAGATTGCCTGGGGGTCACTTTAGGTTCCAACACACTTTCTCTGTTTCTGTCTTTGTGTGTTAAGGTGTGTGTTCCTCAGGACCCAACCAGTAATGCAGGAACTCTTAAGAATTAAAACCAAGGGAGTTTAATGCTGGTTACACTGATGATGGAAGGATGGAGAAGCCAAACTGCAGATAATATGAAACCCAGATATTAACAATAGGAGAAAGTCATTACTACCCTTAATAGAAAGGAACAAAGGGAGAAGCAATTAGTGGGGCTCAGAGGTGAGAGTCATGTTTCAGAATCTAGAATCATAATAGAGAAAACCAGGAATGTAGGAGGTATGTCTAGTGGGAGTTGGAGCCATGGGGAAGGCACAGCAGCTTTCTAAAGCTCTGCCCAGGGAAAGCATCAGATACTTTACCTGGAAAAAACAATTTGGTCCAACACATCCATAAACCAGATGAAATAAGAAGAAAATAATTCTGACCAATGAGGTTCTAGGCCAGCCTAATGTATGTGTTTGTATATATGGATTTATGTTATCAAATATAAATATATAGGTACTTATATATATTATATATATGCACATACAAGTGTATCATGCAACCAAATGGAACCATCATGCACACACTTTTATAATCTGATTTAATACTTAATGTGAACATAGATAGTCCCTCATGACACTAAATATAAATATAAGTCTGTAGTAGCAAAAAATGTGGCTGAAGGATGTCCACATCCGAGTGATTTGTGGAAGGCAGAACTTAAGAAAATAACTAGACTATTTGGAGGAGGAACTCTCTAAACAAAGTGTTCAGGGTACTGCAGGGCTTTTCTTGACTGCTTTTAGTGAAATGTGAGAAGAGAGAAAAAACTTAAAGATGGAATTTATAATTAAAAGGGACTTAGGACTTAAAGATCTGGAAAACTCTCAGTCTGGCCATGTCAAGAATGAAAAAGTACATTGGGAAAAGAATACCAAGGGTGTGGCCAAGTGAACATTTGATAAGGAGATGAGTATGGATACTAGGAAGCCAGATGCTATTCATCAAGATAGTAGAAGGATGACCTCAAAAGCATTTCAGAGATCTTCATGACTGCAATTCCCATCACAGGACCAGAGTACCAGGGCATTGAGGGCATACCAATTTCAAAGGAGGGGCCTGAGACACCCATGGAAACTTGGGGCTTGCTGCCCAGGCTCACTTCAAGTTTCCGCTCCCTGCATTCTGGTGCAGTGTTTCTTGGCTACCCTAGCTATGGCTATGGTGGCCCAGGTCCAGTTCAGGCAGCCCTTCCAGAAGGGCCTAAGTGGTAAATTTTGGTGACACCTACATGATTCCACCTCTGCATGTACACAGATTGCAAAAGCTGTAGAGGAATAGCTACCTCCATCTAGATTTCAAAGGATTCCTTGCAGAGTCTTGTGGACCAGGTAGAGAACTGCTACAGAGACAGGGGTACTCCAGAGAGTCCCCAGTAGGTCAATTATTCAGGGAGCCATGAAGATAGGGCCACCCTGAGACCTAGAACTGTAAATCCAGTATGCAACACCAGTCTAGAGGAGCCACAGACACCTGAGAGCTGTCATGAGGGCTACACTCAGCTGAACCATGGGGGCGGGGCCACACAAGACCTTTGGGATCCAGTTCCTATCCCAGTGTGTCCAGAAGGCAAGACCTGAAGTCAAAGAAGATGATTCTGAAGCCTGAAGATTTAATATTGTTTGCCTTTTTGAGTTTTAGACCTTGGGACCTGTTACCCGTTCCTTCTTCCATATTTCTCCCTTTTGGAATGGGAATGTCTATCTGATGCCTGTCCCACCATTGTACTTTGGAAGTACATAACTTGTTTGATTTCACAGGTTCAGACCTAGACATTAATTTGCCTCTGGATGAATCATACCTCGAGTCTCACCCATATCTGATTTAGATGGTATTTAGGTGAGACTCTAAACTAGACTTTTGGGTTGGTGCTGGAACAAGTTAGTACTTTTGGGGCTACTGGAATAAAATTAATATTTTTATATATAAGAATAAATTTTGGGGGATCACTGGTGAGATGCTATGGTCTGAGTGTGTTCCCTCAGAATTCATGTGTTGAAACTTAATCACCAATATGAAACTACCAAGAGGTGGGGCTTTTTGGAAGAGATTGAGTCATGAGGACAGATTCCCTCAAAAAAGAGATGTGAAGGAGCTGTTTGTCTAATTTGCCCTTCCACCTTCTACCATATGAGGACACAGCAACAAATCTCCATCTTGGAAGCAGAGACCCCTCACCAGACCCTCACCACAGTGCCTTCATATTAGGCTTTCTAGTCCTTAGAACAGTGAGCAATAAATTTCCGTTGTTTGTAAATTCCCCAACTTAACATATTTTTAATAGCAGCACAAATGAACTAAGACAATCTCTAAAGGGATTCATTTTTTTTCAAACACCCATGAATATTACAAAAACTGGCCAAGGTCTCACACTATGAGGAAAATATCAAGTAATTCTCTAAACTACAAATCAAAGAGGGCACAGTATATAAAGAGTTAAAAATACATTCTTATATAGTGTTTGGCTTA
The DNA here is from genome assembly GCF_000951045.1 of Mandrillus leucophaeus. NCBI lineage: Eukaryota > Metazoa > Chordata > Mammalia > Primates > Cercopithecidae > Mandrillus > Mandrillus leucophaeus. Next base: position 3,153,619 of record NW_012102887.1, read on the forward strand.
AAGCAAAAACTAAAACCAAAAAGAGATTATATATAAATAAATGACAATTAAAAAGTAATATCATGAAATCAATACCAATGAAAAGATGATACCAAGATGGTAATTTATACTGTTAAATGCATTTAATTTAAAGTGAAAGATTAAAATGTAGACAAAGAATGAGCAATGAAGTAAACCTTAAGTTGGTACAAGAATTAATAACAGTTGTAAGAGAAACTAATAATTAGACCTACAAATATAAGAATTTTTAAAATGAATTCAAAACTAGTTATTTGAAACTTTTATTGAATTGCACAAATTTTCGAGAGGTTTGATGAAAGAATAAGTAAAAAGGAAAAAACGACATTGTGAATGTGAAAGGAGTCTTGACTAAACTATCAAAATTATTTAAAAATTGTGACAGATCCATGCTACAGTTTTACATAGGTTCATTTGGGCATCTGAGGTTAAATTGATAGTTCTAGGAAAATATAAATGATCGAAATTGACTCAAAAACATATTCAAAAGGAAAATAATAAGTTAATAAGCTAGTTTAAATCAATTCTTTTTAAAAAAGCCACCAAATATTATGAAAGAGAATTAAAGAAAGGACACAGTAAATACGAGAGCTTTTGAGAGAAGTTAGGAAGGGAAGAAGAGACAGAACAATAGCTGTTGAGGAAGAAGAGGTCTCTGGAGTAGGTACAGTGCAAGTGTGCATGTGTGTGTATGTGTATGTTTTATTGAAGAGACATGAGCATATTTTATGCTGAGAAAGGCTATGGTTAAAAGTAAAAATGAATATGAGGAAGAGCAGTGATATTTAGCAGTATAAGGTCTCTGGAAAGGTAAGAATAGTGAACCAATGCATGTCTATTGGATTGGCCTTAAATATGAAGTGATACTATTCCCTCTTTGTAATAAAAAGGAAGAAAGATAAGACTCATACAAGTGTAGTAGGCTAATATGCTTTCTGCTGGGAAGATGACCATACCCCCTCTGGATACCTTTCATCTTCTCTATAGAGGAAAGCAGAGGGATGGGGGAGTTGGAGATCTGACAGCAATAAAGAAGATTTAAACAAATAACTGTGGAGTTTTTGAGACTGAGTGCAATAAGAAACATAATGTTCTCTAGGCAGTCTTGAGGACTTAATTGAGGTCAATAACCATAAATTCAGCAATTATTTTCAGATTTTCTTCATCAGAATTCAGCAGATCAGGTGCAAATGTCAAAAGAACAGATAGTTGAAGTTCATCAAGAGCTGTGAGTTCAACATAGGAATAAGAATAAAAGATTGAGAAATGAGAGAGTGGAGTTTAGAATATTGGCAAAAGGCAAATCGTACTTCTGAAATAACTCATGAAATTCAAGTTGGATGAGGAGCAAAGCAAAGAAAGGAAAAGACTGAGAGACTGAAAGTACAGGAAGTCCTAGTGAGGTCAAAGTATGGGCTGCAGTGACCATGCTGGCCAACCAGCACATTCTCTCACACAAGCAGATTTCCATGGGAACCAAACTGTAACCAAACGATTGCTCAGTAAGCAGGAAGTCACAATCTTATGAGATAGTTGGATGACTCAACAAGAACAATCCTCCCAAAAGACCAGAGTGTCACAGAGTTTGGGCACCAAGATACCCTTCCTTAGACAGTGTTTGAATGGGCTCTGCTAATTTCTGCTTTTGAGGATCTCTTTTTTCCTATGTGCTAGCTTATCCTCTCCCAACGTGTGTTCCACTAGTTTATCGAGATGTTCTGAAGAAAAGGGTTTCCATGAAATAACTGTGAGAAAAGCCATACATAGCCTTTTGAGACAGTCCATTTGTGAGTTTTTATTTTTTTCATGCATGATGCAGCTATGATTGTGTGGTAGGTTAGAGTCAAGAGTTTTTCCTTTAGAGGGCACGCTATTGATTGGTATAAAGAGATCATGGTAAAACAACAATAGAATGTCAACGTAGTTTTGGTGAATTACTCTTTCAAGAAAATGAATTGATTTTCATTATATTGGTCTGTTTCTGATAGAAGTGAGAGGCACGTCTGTGATTCTCACCGTGAATTTAGTGTAGCCTAAATAATTGCCCAACAGTAAATGGAATCTGCTTTTTAGAACCAACTCCCTTCACAGTTTTAGCCCACGTTTTAGAAATATAGTCGGCTGCCACATAATGTTTTGGTCAACAATGGACCACATGATGGTAGTTCCATATGATTATAAATGGAGCTTACAACTTCTATCACCTTATTACATTGTAGTCATGGTAACTTTATAACATAATGCATTACTCAGGCATTTGTGGCAATGTAAATAAACCTACTTCTCAAGAAAAATAAGTCCTTCAGGATGGATTCTGGAAGAGGACATTATTATAGGAGATGACAGCTCCATACATGTTACTGCCTCTGAAGACCTTCCAGTGGGACAAAATGTGGAGGTGACAGACAGTGACATTGATGATCCTGACACTGTGTAGGCCTAGGCTAATGTGTGTGTGTCTTAGTTTTTAACAACAACAACAAAAACTGTAAAAATAACAGAATCTTAAAAGGATATAAAGAAAATAATATTTTATACAACTGTACTCTGTGTGTGTGTGTGTGTGTGTGTGTGTGTGTGTGTATGTGTGTTTCTTTGAGACAGAGTCTCACTCTCTGGCCCAGGATGGAGTGCAGTGACGTGATCTCGGCTCACTGCAGCCTCTGCCTCCCGGTTCAAGAAATTCTCCTGCCTCAGCCTCCCGAGTAGCAGGGACTACAGGTGTGCACGACCATGCCAGACTAATTTTTTTGTATTTTTCATAGAGACGGAGTTACGCCATGTTGAGCAGGCTGGTCTCAAACTCCTGACCTCAAATGATCCACCTGCCTCTGTCTTCCAAAGTGCTGGGATTAGAGGCATAAGCCACCTCACCTGGTCTACAATGTGTTTTTGTTTGAAGCTAAGTGTTATTACAAGAAAGTCAGAAAGTTTAAAAAACTTTAAAAGTTTATAATACATAAAAGTTACAGTAGGCTAAGGTTAATTTATTATTATTACTATTGCTTATTTTCTCTTCATTAGACAGGGTCTTACTCTGTCACCCAAGCTGGAGTGCAGTGGCGTGATCATAGCTCACTGCAGCCTGGAACTCCTGGACTCAAGAGAACCTCTTGCCTCAGCCTCCTGAGTAGCTGGGACCATAGGTGTCTGCCACCATGACTAGATAATTGTTAATTTTTAAATTTTTTACAGAGACTGATTTTTGCTTTGTTGCCCAGACTGGTCTCAGACTTCTGACTTCAAGCAATGCCTCCTGCTCAGCCTCCCAAAATGCTGAGAATACAGGCATGAGCCACTGTGCCCAGTCTAATTTATTGTTGAAAGAATTGTTTTAAATAAATTTAGTGTAGCCTAAGTATACCACACTTATGAGGTCTACAGTGGCACAGTGCAACTTTGTAACCTAGGAGCAGTAGGCTACACCATACAGTGTAGGTCAGTAGTAGGCTCTGCCACCTAGGTTTGTGTAAGTACACTCTGTGTTGTTCACACAAGAACAAAATTGCCTAACAATGCATTTCTTGGAAAGTATCACCACCGTTAAACAACACACGATGGTGGAGGTTTACTTTAAGGCATGTTCTGAGATTCAGCATTAAAAATGAGATGTGTACTTCAGGCTTGCATGGGCAATTGTCTGTACAGCCCGCAAACCAGCCCCCAGCTCTTTGGGACTCCTTTCTGTAACTTAGTGCTGATATGCAGAATAGACATATGATTGGCACCACAAGTCTCAGCTGACACACTTTATTGTATAACCTTACCCATAAGTTATTTTTCACTCACACTTTGCAGGCAATTTCTTGAATTACTTCAACAGAGGGCTAATGACTTATTATATCAAATGACCAAAGATATATATATATTAATTGGAAGGTTTCTGAGAAGGGGTTATCTCATCTATGAATTGAGAACAAAAAGAAAATGTAGAATTTTAATAGTAGACTCGTATCTCCATTTTATTTTGCATTCTAAAAAAAATTCTTTTTTAAGACAGGATCTTGCTCTGTTGCTCAGGTTGGAATGCAGTGTCGTAATCACGGCTCACTGCAACCTCAACCTCCCAGGCTCAAGTGATCCTCCTATCTCAGCCTCCAGAGTAGCTGGGACCACAAGTATGTGGTCCACACCTGATTTTTTATTTTTTAATATTTTGTAGGAACAGGGTCTCCTTACAATGCCCAGGCTGGTCTCAAACTCCTCGGTTCAAGTGATCCTCCTGTCTTGGCCTCCCAAAGTGCTCTGACTGCAGGCATGAGCCACCCTGCCAGGCACCCCCAGCCCCGAACTTTTTTAATGGGTGCTACTACTATTTTTATCCAAATATTCTACTTAGCAGTCCCTCTAGTAACTTACATATTGTACCACATTTTTTAAAGTGCCTATCCTGAAATTGTATGCTACCTAAATTTTGCAAGCATTTTAATGTTCTCTTGTTTAGCCATTAGATAGGGGTAAAGAAACTCAAACTGTATCTCTAATTTTGACTGTAATATCTATTTGCCAACATTCAATTAAAAGAAATATTAAAATAGGAACTACATGTTTAGTAATATTTATCTTAAGTAAAATGAAGGGACAAAGAAAATATAATGTATTAAATAATGTAAAAACCAGTATCATGTGTAAGTGTATGTATGTCTATTATACATACACATATGTATGTGCATATTTTTTTAAATGTTAAGTCTGCACTTCTAACCAGAAGAGTTGCATTCAAAATACGGAAACATATTTTTTCCAAGTAGTTATGTCTAAAGGCAATATTTTAGTTCCTACTCTTTCTAAAATTCACACATTTAGTAATACATCTGGGAATTGTACTGACCTCACAAAACCGGTCTGTGGGCAAAGTGTTGATGCAAAGGACAACAGGTTCCCAAGCTTGTTTATTTAGCCAAGGAGTCTTTGTTCTCAGAGACTTCATCCATCTGGTTTCTGGAAGTCAAACTGCTTACAGTAACTTTGAACATGGCAGAAGGAACCAGCAAATGGAAAACTAAATAGAACAGATTTCTAAAACAGTTCGTTAGGCATTCGGGGAGTCTCTACAATTTCCGGGCAGTAAGTCTTAGAAATTGTGGTGACAGTGCAGCCAAGATCAGCGATGCCCTTTGGAATATTTTATAAAAGATCCGAGATACCCAAAATGAATTTTAAGGAAAAAGAAGGGAGAAAAAGAATTTTTTTTGCTCTTGTGTGCAGTGGAAGTTTTTATTTTCCCTTAGGGATCAGTAGAGAGAAATAAAGTAACTTGTTTTTTCCAATTAGCAAATCTAAATGTAATACAGACCTCTCAGTCACTTCATTCTCAAATATCTTTTCTCTAATTACGACAAGAAGACTACCATGCCAAATTTTAAAGCCCATAATCATTTTTAGCCCACTTTCATCCTCCCCCATCACTGTGCCTCCTATTCTACCTAGGTACCCATGCTCTCATGCGGGACTTTGTCTAGGAAGGCCTTTGCCTCGCCTGTGATTGCAGGGTCTTCTGTGGAAGCACCAGGTCTGGTAATATGCTAATCAAGGAAAATAATCAACCAAAAAGAGTTGATTAGTTCCAAATGAGAATTTAATGTAATATCATTCCTGTATAAAATATGTATTTTATATAATGCTCTGACTGAAGTAAGTGAAGAGTTTGAGGTTTTCAAACACTCTATCAGCTATAATAATAAAGACAATTGTGCTTGTATCCCTTCTGTCTAGCTCTTAATCATTCTTGTCTTTTCAGCCCAGACCCATACCCACTATTCTGGGGCAAGAACTTGCCTTTCTATCCCAATATTGTCACCAAAACTTGACTGCAATCGCTTTGATGGCAAGGATCCACTATTATGCTTCTTTGGAATTCTTTAAGATTCCTTGAACGTTTGTCCATGGGAAGAATGGGGGGAGTTTAGAGCTGGAATGTTATACTACTAACAGCAGAGGCATATCCAGCAATATGGCTTTAAAACTGCCTGCCAGAGTTGTTAGCTGTCCTGTGGTTGTCGTTTTCTGTCTTCTCAACAGTTATGCTGGACGTAAAGGCATAAGAATGACACAATAGACTTCGGGCACTCAGGAAAAAGTGGGAAGGGGGTGAGGGATAAAAGACTGCAAATTGGATGTAGTGTATGCTGCTCGAGTGATGGGTGCACCCAAATCTCACAAATCACCACTAAAGAACTTACTCATGTAACCAAACACCACCTGTTCCCCAATAACCTATGGAAATAAAAATAATAATAATAAAGAGTCTGGGATTGTAGAGCCAGACTTCTAATTTGAATACCATCTTTTCCCTCTTATTAGTTATATGATCAAGAGGGAGTTATTTAACCTCACTGTTACTTCGTTTTATCATCTGTACAATATGAATGATTACAATACATTTCTCAAAGATTTGTCATGAGGATTAAATGAATTAAATTAGTTAATATATGGAAAGCACCTAGGACAGGGCCTAACACGTAGTAAGTTGTGCAATGTTAGCTGTAATTATTATTGGCTGTATAATTACCAGCAGCTTTTGTCTTTGAGATCCATGGTGCTTCGAATTGTTTCCTTGGCCCTGGTGTTTCATCTTCTTGATGAAACTTAAGTATTAAATTTCAAAGTTAGATTTGAATCCTGGATACCTTCGATCTTATTAGGCTAACTGGTTTTTGTTTATTCTAGAGAAGTTGAAGATACACAAATTGAAAGTTAATTTTCTCTAGTATAGAGAAGGCATTCTTGTCCATACCCTTTTTTCCAGGCTCTTTGGCTAGGTTTAGGAACGATGACAGTGATGTGTGAAGTTAGGTTAGTTAGTCACTAGTGGATTTGTGATGTTTCCCATTCTTCTGTATGTCTGAACCTAGGATCCATTAAAAGTGAATGCTGGACCTACCTTGGAGATAGGGTGACAGCTCCAAGATATCTAGAAGTCAGAATATGATGTTATATTTGCAGGAGGAATTATTGTACAAGCTGCAGTGGCTTGCATATGTGATGGGTATATGAGGCCAGAAAGATACATGACACATTGCTACCATTTTGAAACATATAAAAATTATAGCTTTCAGAGATGGAACGAATGAAAAGACAATCTTGTCCACTGACCCATTTTCTAGACTAGAAAACCACAGAAGCAAAGTAATTTGTGAAAGTTTATGCACCCAGTTTAGTTGAAGAATCTGGTCGAGAATGGAGTTGGCTGGCCGCCTAGTCAATGTCGATTCTATTATTCCGTAATTCACACCAACGCCAAAGAGAGTCTCAATATCGTAAATATTTGTAAATAATATGCATTAATTAAAATGTATTAGCAATGTAAGAAATCTATGATATCAGGAATAATCATTAGATCATCCAAATATAAATGGTTGAAAATTACATTAATACCTGTGAATTGGTTATATGTATGGCACTTACCTAAAATTTCTGGCATATATGAATTTTGTAACATCATTTAGCACAGTGTCTTCTGCATACAAAAGTCTCAGTGAACACTTAGAAAAAATTAAAACTTGAACATTATCTTAGTGTCTTAGCATGAAATCATATAATATTAGTACCATACAAGTCAATAAAATATCGATTCCTTATATTGTAAATATTCTTTCTGTATTATAATTGTTCCAAATGTTCAACAGTCATTCAAAGTCTATTTCCAGGAGCATAAAAATACAAATTACATTCGTTTTAAAATGCACTAATTAAAATATTTTGTTTTTCCTTAAAATGTTTTCTTAATCTCCAAATACAGTGACAGAATTCTGACTTATGATTTTTGTTAAGGTTTAGATCCTCTGAGCCTTGCTGACTTTTAAAAGTTTGGTTATTGACAAGCCTAGCATCTACCACATTTGTGCTTTTGTTTTCAACTGACATTTTGTTTATGGTTCCAAACTTAAGATTTCTATCCAAATATGAATTCCTTTAACATACTTATTTTTTGTACGAATTTTTCCTGGAGGTGGCCTTGATTATTAATTATTTGCTAATGTAGCCATGTCTTTCAGCTTCACCTAGATTGCTGTACTTTTTATGACAGCGAGTGTATTTTGCACTTCATTGCATTGCTCAATGCGATGACCAAAAAAAAGACACAACCTAGTTATTGTGAAATTTGCAAAGAAATTTGCAAAGATTTTTATGTCACCAGGGTTATTTAATAACTAACATGCTAAGATTTGGAAACTTTAAATTCAACTCTCGTCATTTTAACATTTTCACATAGCGACTTAATATATATCTGACTGTCTTTACTTCCTGGATAGTAGAGTGCCAGGTTCTGTCAACAGGGTCTCTCTAAGGGGTTCAGTGATCAATATTGAGTCTCTATCATAATACCAAGACATTGTTTACTAAGGATATCGTCATCTCTGGAGGTGATATTGCCTATTAAGAAAAACAATCCTGACTGAGGGCCAGGCTTTGTCTACTTTATAAAAAGAAACCACAGTCCAAAGCTCTTGTAATTCACAAGCCTGAGGAAATCCTAATGTAAGTTGTTTGCTGTTACATTGCATCCTGCCTACTCTTGCTTTGAGGCTACTCTGAAAATTCTTCAGTTATAACCCAATGCTAAAACAGGAGGGGGCATATTTCACTGGAAGAGGGCTTTAAAAGTCCACAAATTAATTTGCTTTCTCCCTCCAGCTGTGCAATTCACCCCCACCTCCAGCTTTGAGCTGTAATTAAGTACATGTTTTTATAATAAAAGTAATCTTTTCCTGGTGCTTCCCCAGCTGCAAATTCTGACCAAGATTCCCACTATGAATCATGACTGTCACATGTGCTTGAAATAAGTTTCATTTCCCTCTGCCCACCCCCAGCTGTTGGAGATTCTCACCCCTGGATTTAGCTCCAACCTTACTGAAGAACTGGAGAGAGGATTTAACTTGTAAGAGCCCTTTGAAGTGCTTGTTCTTTTTGTTTAAAGAAGGAGACATCAACCAAGCATCCAGTAATGACAGCTGAGGGCAAAAATCACACTTGTTTAACCTTGTCAAGTAACACTAAAGCTGGCCACTGAGGTTAATTGGGTGCAGAATTAATACAACATTTTTAAAGTGAAGGCACACATCTCCAATAAGAGTTAAGGCCTAAGGAGGCTGTGTGTGGAGAAGACATGTGTTTATGTATTAATTAATTGTGTCTAGATCCTTTTCCAAATTGTATCTTTCATTTGAAGATCTTCAAGCTTATCCTCATGTGTTCCTTTTTCTCTGTATCTTCACAAGAATTGCACTGTAGTCCAGGACACCTTTGAGCCACCATTGCCTTTATCTTACAAGAATCTTCTAACTGGCTTCCACATTCCCATTTTTGTATTTCTCTGATCCATCATTCATCGTCACAGGGCTCTTTGAAGCATGTAAATAATAAAAAATTATCACTCTATCCCTAACATTCTCCATTGGTTTCTCATCATAGTCTGTGTGATCTGACACCTCGTAGGAGGACTGCTAACCTCTTCATTAAAAAGTTGTCTTTTCTGTTCTCCCTGGCACTAAGATAGGCTGTTTCCTAGTGGTGGGGAGCTGGGGGTCTCTCTATGACTGTGAGCCGATGGAATGTCAGCAGCAGAGGTGCATGTGACTTCCAGACCAGGAAAGCAAACACCTCCAATGTTCCATCCTCCATGTTCCTTTCCTCGGATGTCATTTGGAGGAAACCTGGAAGCCAAAGGTTGCACATGGCAGAGTTAGCATTCACCTGGGTCTCTGAATAACAGCATGGGGGCACAATGCTTCTGCCCTCTCTATAATGGAACCATATTGGATTATTACGTAAACGTGGTTTGTCTATCACATCACTATCCTAATACAATTCCCCATCTACTACTGCAGCCACTGAGTCACTCACTCTCTATCACACCACCATATCCTATCTCTATGCAGAGTACTCATCACTCTGATATGATTCGTGTTTATTTACTACATCTGCTTATTTGTTTTTTGTTCAGTCTCCCAACTAGAATGTGAGCTCCTTGACAAAAATGACTGTCTTATTGTTCACAACTATGTGTCCAAAAAAAGACAATGCTTGACATATAGTAGTCCTTTTTTTTTTTTTTTAAGACAGAGTCTTGCTCTTTCACCCAGGCTGGAGTGCAGTGGTGCGATCTAGGCTCAAGGCAACCTTCGCCTCCCGAGTTTAAGCGATTCTCCTGCCTCAGCCTCCAGAGTAGCTGGGACTACAGGCATGTGCCACCCTGCCTGGCTATTTTTTATTTTTTTTGTATTTTTAGTAGAGATGGGGCTCCAGGATAGTCTCGATCTCCTGACCTTGTGATCTGCCCACCTCGGCCTCCCAAAGTGCTGGCATTACAGGCATGAGCCACTGCACCTGTCCGATGCTTAATAGCCTTTTACTAAGTTTCTACTGAATTAATGAATCCCATGTGGCTTTTACAGAAAAAAAAATTATTGATTTAGTTGATAGCCCTGAATATTCAGAAAATCAATTTTCTCTGCTTACATTTTTTTTAAAATTTAAAAAACCATGGTTTTATTAATAATTAAAAATTCTCATCAGGATATCTTTTTGAATGAAACCCTCTTTTAAACCTTATCTTTTGACATGAAGTAAACACAAACATGCATTGTTACTTCCCCAGGTTTACTAAAATACTTTTTCATTTACTTAAAGGATTCTGTAAAGACTGTATCCATCCTTTAAATGGACTACAGATTTAATTCAAATTAAAATGAAATATCCAGTCTGGCATGCTCTAGACATCTGTTCCTCCTAGAAAGACATTAGTTCATGCCAATCCAAGGCTAACCTCTCTTCTTGTCTCAGGATCCTCTCTCCTCTCCTCTCAGCATTTGTTCTGCTCACATCCTTTCTTCTCTCTTATCAGACATCAAATTCTTGCCAGAGAGTCATCACTGCTGCCAAAAAGCCACTCCTCTTTCTTAGTTCTCTCTGCCTTCTCATTCCCTGAAGATGTTCTCCCCTTTCTGCTCTCTCCACCACTAACTCAGAGCATGATCTTCCCTTCCTGACCCCAACTAACAATTATCTTCTTCCTGACTAATTCTTCATATTCTTTATCTATCACATCCCTGTCCTAATACAATTTCCCATCTACTGGAGTCACTGAGTCACTCACTGTCTATCACACCACCATATCCTATTTCTACATCACTCTGATATGTTTCCTGTTTATTTCTTTCTGTCTTCTAACAATTGAAATGTCTCTTCCAGAGATCCCCAAACACCCAAAAGAAAAGGTCTCTTAAAGTCCTCATCACATCCTCTCTTCAGTTCTACACCCTGGTAAGGTGTCTTCACCTCTTGAAAGTCTTTTCCCAGAGTTTCTAAAACATTTCCACCTTCCATTTTTTTTCTCCTACCACCCTGATTGCTCATTTTAGTCATTTTTACTGGTTCGTTTCTCTGTAGCAGTCGATCTCAAAATTTACCTTCATAACCATCACCTGAATGGCAATTAACCCAAAGGGTTAAAACTCATATTGCTGGGCCCCCACTCCAGAGTTTTTGACTCAGTAGGACTACAGCTGTGTAGAACTGTTTTTGAATTTACAGCAGGGGCAAGTGGTGGTGCTTATGGTAGCCAAATGAGGGGAGGGATGGGCTTATCCAACCAGTCTAGTTATAGCGGTCCTGCTAGCCAGGAGCTGAGTGGTGGTCATGGAGGTGGTTATGGTGGTCAGAGCAGTGTGAGTGGATATGACCAAGTTCTGCAGGAAAACTCCAGTGACTATCCGTCAAACCTTGCTTAGCTAGAGATGGTACACTAAACAGCTACTCCAGATATAAAAGCTGTGCTTTTATGGGAGTTGAATGGAATGGGAGGGATGTCGAGTATATCCAGTATGATTGGTAGATGGGAAATATAATTGATTCTGATTACTCTTCATCAGCTTCTCTTTCTTTATCTTCTCTCTTTCTTTCTCCTTTTTAAGAAAACAAAAATTAAGTGTAACAGTTTTTGCATTACAGGCTTGTGATTCATGCTTACTGTAAAGTGGAAGTTGAGATTATTTTAAAACTTCAAGCTCAGTAATTTTGAACAGGGAAACATTCATCTAGGACATAATAACAAAGTTCAGTATTGACCATAACTGTTAAAATAATTTTCAGCTTTCCTCAAGTTGGTTAGGTTGTAGGAGTGTATCTAAGCAGTAAGCATATTTTGCTTAATGCAGTTTCACTTACGTTAAATGTTGCTCTTATACCACAAATACATTGAAAACTTCAGATGCATGTTGAAAAATGTGCTTTTCTGTGAAACTCAAATATAGGAACTGTGTCTACAATTCAAAATAAAGACGTTTGGCATGTTTGTTAATTCCGGCTTTTTGGTTTAATATCCTGTAAGGCACGTGAGTGTACACTTTTACTTTTTTTTTTTTTTTTAAGCATATGGAACAATTTTAAGATGTAATACCAATACTTTAGGAGTTTGGTCATGTTGTTTGTATGAAATTCTGAGGCTTTGGTTTAAATCTTTCCTTGTATTGTGATTTCCTTTTAGATGTATTGTACTAAGTGAAACTTGTTAAATAAATCTTTCTTTTAGAAACTTTTTTTTTTTTTTTTTTTTTTTTTGGAGAGTGAATGAGTTTATCAGATCCTTCCTGAGAATAGGTTTTTCTGAGAAAGGGTAAGTGTTTGCACACACAAAGGCACTTAGCTCCTGGCCAAGGCAGCAGGCCAGCAAAGGGAGGGGAGAACAGAGCGGGGAGATGCTTGCTCCATGCTTTCACTAAGTCCCTAGGTGATGATGAAGCTCCTTGTCTGGAGACTGCATTTGAAGAATGGTGTTTAAATTTCCCCCAGAATTCTTCTGTACCTCCACTCTTTCTTGGGATCCTAGTTTATCGTTTTGCATCATACCAGCTCCGTGGAGGATGGCATCCAGAACTGCATATTCAGATATCACTTCTCTCTTAAGTCTGACCAGTGATTTCAACTGCCCACTTAAACTGAACTGTCACATGGTCATTGACACCCTGCCCAGCTCCTTGGTATTTTCATGTGCTGCTTCTCCTGCCTGGAATACCCTCATTCTTGTTGATTCAGCACAGATATCACCTCCCCAGGCACCCCACCCACCTAACAAATTCCATGTGTAATATACTCTACATAAGTAGATTAGTACTCTCCCATATTGCTTTTAAACTCTTCCTTCCCAACCTGAGATCTGCTATCTGATAGGTATTGTTGATACTGTTGTTTTTGCAAATTTAGTGCATAGCATGATGCCTGGCATATGCTTAATATGCAACTGAAAGTATATGAAGAGGTATCCTACTTAAAAACATATTCATCTTGCAGGTTTTTGCAAGACTAACTCTTCTTTTTTCTTTCTTTTTTTTTTTTTTATGATCTTTCCCTCTCTTAAGAAGATCACCATGCTTTCAGCTCTAGCTTTCTCCTGAATCTCCATAATCTTTGTATCCAATTAGGCAGCATATCATGTTATTTCATTTCTAAATTGTTTCTTAGAGTCATTTCCTTCTTTTTATAACCAATGTCATTGTGACTCTTGGCATTTCCACCTGGATTATGGAAAGCAGCTTCTTTCATGACCACATCTTTCTTTAAGATTACTTTAAAACATAAATCAATGGTTCCCATTGCCTACAGATTAAAATATCATGTATTTGCTTGATTGGCATATAAATCCCTTTGATCTTTATTAATGGTTTCAGTTCCCATGAGTCCTCCTAGCAAATACCTTTCTCTGTGGTGTTCCTAATGCCTTTCTGTATAGGAGGAAAACAAGTGTCCTCCCACTGTCCCCTGCCACCCCCATCCACGATGGTCACTTTATTTACGCGTGAGGAATTATCTTCCATATTTCAGGCTCTTACTTTGTTTCTTTGACTTACAGTATTCTTCCTCACACCAAAATTACTACTTGCATATGTTACCTTGCCAACCTTACTAATATACTCAGTGAGGTCAGGGATCCTGTTTTTGTTAAAATCTTTTGTGAAGTATAAACTGTATGTATGTATGTGTAGAGGTATGTAAGTTTTAAGTGGTCAACAAGTATGTGTTAATTTGCACTGACATAGAAGTATCTGTGAATGTGTGTATAATAAAGGAACAGAGACACAAAATTAGTTCTGAACACATTTATCTTTATATAATTTTATATATATATACACACACACACACACACACATACATATGTATATTTATGTTAGTCCATTCTCACACTGCTATAAAGAACTACCTGATACTGGGTCATTTATGAAGAAAGGAGGTTTAATTGACTGATAGCTTCATAGGTTTAGTAGGAAGTATGAATGGGAAGCCTAAAATCATGGCAGAAGGCGAAGCAGAAGCAAGCATATCTTAGCATGGTGGAGCAGGAGAGTGAGGGAGGAAGTGCCGCTCTTTTAAATCTTCAGATTTCCTGAGAACTCACTCACTATCAGGAGAACAGCATGGAGGAAATCCGCCCCCATGATCCAGCACCTCCCACCAGGTACCTCCCCACACATTGGGGATTATAATCTGGCATGAGATTTGGGTGGCGATACAGAGTCAAACCACATCAATATTTGTGAACATATATCATTATAAATTTGTCAAGCATTCACTAACAAACAGTTCTTGAGTATTTGCCATGTGTCAGTCTGTGTTGATTATTTTTCATTTGCACTCCAGGCCTCCCTCCTGTCCATTCATTCTCCACTCTCCCACACTCCAGAGGGCAGACACAGGTGGGCTGTATCACCACCGGCTTTCTCTCTGTCTTTGAGTTTAGTTGAGCAAGGAAGTTACTATCAGGAGATCAGAGGGTAGCAGGAGAGAGAGATCTTCCCCACTTCTTTCTTGCCTCACCCCAAGGTTCAGGCAGTAGCTGCAGTCTCACAAGTACAACATCTGTTGGGCAGAGCAGTCTAGCTCTTACTTTTATTATTCCAGTTAAACTGTTTCAGCACTCCAGCACTTCTTGCCTAGGTATGTAACAACTTCCTACTGTTACAGGTCCCTAGAGTCTCACTCTGTCACCCTGGCTGGAGTCCAGTGGCAGGATCTTGGCTCACTGCAACCTCTGCCTCCCGGGTTCAAGCGATTCTCCTGCCTCAGCCTCCTGAGTAGCTGGGACTACAGGCGCCTACCAACATGCCCAGCTAATTTTTTTGTATTTTTAGTAGAGACAGGGTTTTACCATGTTGGCCAGGATGGTCTCAATCTCTTGACCTCATGCCTCGGCCTTCCAAAGTCCTGGGATTACAGGCGTGAGTCCCCACCACACCTGGCCTCCTCAACATTTTCTATACCTCTATAAATAATCCCTTTTAAAAATTCACTTATTCTGATTGTGGCTTCTGTTTCTTGTCAGATCTATATACATTGCTTTAAAAATTATTTTCTGTTTCATGCACAGTTCAAAATATGTTCAATAGAAACAGAGATTTCTCTTTCTGTTTTGTTTTGTATCTGTATCTTTAGGACTTACATGAGGGCCTGTCTCATAAAAAAATGCATGGAAACATGAATGAATGAATAACATTTCTTGTTAAGTGTTTGAAATGTATTAATTTTGTGGCTTGTAATTAGTAAAAATTAAGTTCAAGCATTTTTTGTTAAATGGTAGGAAGATATTAATATATTTATGATTTGCTACTTTTAAAGATAAACTTGCCTTTAAAAATTGTATTTGTATATTTACTGCTGAGTTCCTTGGCACTTAGAATAAAACGTTGCGCTAATGCTCATTAAGTCTAAAAATTTACCTGGCTCTAAATATAGAATAGTTAGCAAAAATCAGTAGTTAGAGTCCTACATGGTTGTATTATGGCATGATTCTACATTACAACCTTATTTTCAGCCAAGGATTGTAAGGCATTGGAAATACTATGACAATACTGCTTCTTAAATACTTCCATAAACACTAAATCAAACACTTAATAGTGAAATATTTTTCAAATATTGAGATATAATACACATACCTGTAATATTTGCCATTTTAGATTGTATAATTCAATGTTTTTCAGTATATTTATGGAGATGTGCAATCACCATCTTCTAATTCCAGAACATTTTAATCATCCCAAAGAAACATAATCGTCAATTTCCATTCTCCACCTACCCCATCCCCTGAAATCACTAATCTACTGTTTGTCTCTACAGATTTTCTTATTCTTAAGATTTCATAGAAATGAAATCATATAATATGTTGCAGCATGTACTGTCACTTCATTCGTCTTTATTACTAATACTCTTATATATGTATCATATATGTACTTAAATATAAAA
>NW_012102887.1:3170224-3207780 GCF_000951045.1 Mandrillus leucophaeus
GTACAAGCCTTTGTAAAATATGAACATAAGGTTTCAGTTCTTTGGGTGGGGTATATACCTAGCAATAGAACTGCTGGATCATATGGTAACTAGATTTTACCTTGCTGAGGAACTGCCAAATTGTTTTCCACAATGGCTGCATTATTTTACATTTACACCAGAAATGTATGAGGGTTCTAATTTCTCCACACCCTCACCAATACTTGCTATTTTTATTTTTCATTTAAAAAAATTACAGTCTTTCTACTATAAAGTGGTATCTTACTGTGGTTCAAGTCTGCATTTTCCTAGTGAAGATGATAATGATGAACATCTTTTCAGATGTTTATTTGCCATGTATCTACCTTCTTCGTAGAGATGTCTATTAAATTTGTTTTGCTCGTTTTTATTTCGATTATGTGTCTTTTTATTGTTGAGTTTTGAGAATTCTATAAATATATCCTGGATACTGCACATTATCAGATATATAGTTTACACATATTTTCTTCCATTCTTTGATTTGTCTTTTCAATCACATGATACTGTCCTCTGATGCACAAATGGCTCTAATTTTGCTGAAGTCCAATTTATCTATTTTTTCCTTGGTTGCTTGTGCTTTTGGTGTCATACATAAAAAAAAAAAATGTTGCCTAATTAAGGTCATGAAGATTTACATCTGGTTTTCTTCTAAGAGATTTAGAGCTTTAAATCTTAGGTATTTGATCCATCTTGAGTTGATGTAGTATGTGCTGTAAAGTAGTTTATTCTTTAGCATATAGATATCTAGTTGTCACAGCACCATGGGTTGAAAATATGATTATTTCTCCATTAAATTGTTTCTGTACCTTTTATGGGTTGAATTATGCTCCCTCTACAAAAAAAAAAAAAAATGTATATTAAAATCCCAGCTCCAAGTACCTCTGAAGGCGATCTTATTCAGAAATACGGTTGAAATATGTTAGGTTGGTGCAAACGTAATTGCGGTTGTTGCCATTGCTTGCACCAACCTAGTAGTCAGTAAAGATGCAGCTAAACTGGAGTAAGGTGGACCTCTAATCCACATGTCTGGTGTCCTTAAAGATCATGGCCATGTGAGGAGAGACACATGGTAAAATCCACATGTGATGATTTGGGGATAAATTGGAGTTATGAAGCTCCAACCAAACAATACTAAAGCTTAAAAAAAAAAAAAAAAAAAAAAAAAATCCATCAGAAGCTATGAAGTGGCAAGAAAGGATATTCCTGAAAATTTTAGAGGGATTGTGACCTTGATGATACGTTGATTTCAGACTTCTAGTTCTGAAAACTGTAAGACCAAAAAAAAAAAAATTCTGTTTGTTTAAGCCACACAATTTATGGTACTTCATTATGGCAACCCAGGGCTAATATAGTAGCCTTGCAAACATCAGTTAACCCTAGGTGTATGGGTTTATTTCTGAAGTTTCAGTTGTATTATACTGATCCATTCATCATCTTCATGTTAGTAGTACAGTGTTTTGATTATGGTAGCTTTCTAATAGGTTTTGAAATCAGAAAACATGAGTCCTCCAATTTTGTTGATCTTTTTCAAAATTGTTTTGACTATTCTTTGTTTCTTGCATTTTCATTGGGATTTTAGGATAAGCTTGTTTTTGTTGTTGTTGTTTTGTTTTGTTTTATTTTATTTTTAAAGTAACGTTGGAATGTTAACAGGGATTTTGTTGAATTTGTAGATAAATTTAAGGAGCATTGCCCTCCTAATAATATTATGTCTTCTACTCTGTAAACACTGATATCTTTTATTTTCTTTTATTTTGATCTTCTTTAGTTGCTTTCAATAATGTTTGGTAGTTTTCAGTGAATAAGTCTTGCACTTCGTGGTTGCATATTTTTCCTAAACATATTATTTTGCATGATACTATTGTAAATGAAACTGTTTGTATTTTATTTTTAGATTGTTCATTGGTAGTATACAGAAATATGACTGATTTTTGTATGTTGATCTTATATCCTATAACTTTGATGAACTCATTTACTAATTCTAAGAGTTATTACTTTTGTGGATTTTTAGGGTTTTCTGTCAATAAGATCATATCATTTTCAAAGAGAGATAGTTTTACTTCTTCCTATGTAATCTGGATGCCTTTAATTTTTTTCTTACTTAAGAAAAATCTCTAGTTCTGGCTACAGCCTCTAGTATATTGTTGAATAGAAGTAGTGAGAGTGGACATCTTGTTTTATTCTTAAGAAAAAAAAGCTTTCAATCATTAATCCTTAGGTAGAACAGTAGCTGTGTATTTTTCACAGATGTCTTTTACCAGGTTGAGGATGCTCCCTTCTATTATCAGTTGTTGAGTGTTTTTATTGTGAAAGCATGTTGGATTATGTCAAATAACTTTTATGTGTATTGTGATGGTCATGTGGATTTTTCCTTTATTCTATTAAAATGGTATATTACAATAACTGATTTTCATATGTTGAACTGACTATGCAGGACTGGGATAAATACCACAGGGTCATGGTTTCTAATTTTTTAATATCTTATTGAATTTGGCATGCTAGTATTTTATCGAGAATTTTTACATCTACATTAAGATATTGGTATGCAGTTATATTTTCTCAAGATGTCTTTGTCTGGTTTTGATATCAGGGTGATACTGGCTTCATAGATGAGTGAGGAAGTTTTCTATTTTCTTCTATTTTTTTGAAAGAGCTTGGGAAGAATTAATGTTAATTCTCCTTTAAACATTTTACATAATTAATCAGTAAAACTAACCTGGTTTTGGGCTTTTGTGAGAAGTTTTATTATTATTATTGCTCAATCTCTTTACTTGTTATGGATTTATTCAGGTTTTCTATTTCTTTACAAATCAGTTTTGATAATTTGTGTCTCCTAAGAGTTTATTCATCTAGGCTATCTAATTTGTTGGAATAATATTATTCATAGTATTTCCTTATAATCCTTTTTGTTTGTATAATGTCAAGAGTAATGTCTCCTATTGCATTTTTAATTTTAGTCATTTGAAATTTTTCTCTTTTTTTTCTTGGTTAATCTAGCTAAATGTCAATTTGTTGATCTTTTGAAAGGAATAATTTTTTGTTTCATTGATTCTTTCAATTGTTTTCCTATTCCCAATTTCTTTATCTCAATTCTGATATTTGTCTTCTTCTTTCTGCTTGTTTTGGGATAGTTTATTCTTCCTTTTCTAGTTTCTTAAGGTAGAAGTTTTAAGTTATTGATCTGAGGTATTTTCCCCCTTCTAATATATAAGCATTTTGAGATATAAATTTCCCTCTGAACGCCATTTTGGCGGCATCCCGTCAGTTTTGGTATGTTTCGTTTTGTTTTCATTCGCCTCAAATCATTTTCTAATTTCACTTGTGATTTCTTCTTTGACCCATTGGATTTTTAGCAATGTGTTATTTAACTTCTACATTTTAAAGAATTTCCTACATTTCTTTTGTTATTTATTTATAATCTCATTTCATTATGGTTACAGAACATGCCTTGTAAGACTTAAATTTTTTAAAAATTCAGTGTAACTGATTTTACAGATCATTATTAAGTCTATCTTGAGGAATATTTCATGTGCACTTGAAAACAATGTGTGAAAATTGTGATGGTGTTGGGTGAAGTGTTCAATAGATATCTGTTGCTAAGTTTTTATATAGTGTTGTTCAAGTCTTCTATTTCTTTCTTAGTTTTCTGTCTAGCTTTTCTATACATTGTCGAAAATGGAATACTGAAGTCCAATATTATTGCAAAATTGTCTATTTCTCCTTCTTAGTTTTACCATTATAAAATGTACTTCTTTATCTCTGGTAACAATTTGTGTCTTAAAGCCTATTTTATATGATATTAGTATGTCTGCCTCAGCCTTCTTTTGATCACCGTTTGCATGGTATATCTTTTTATTCTTTTACTTTTGGTTAATTTTTGTATTGAATCTAAAGTATATGTCTTATATAGAGCATGTAGTTAGATCCCGGTTTTGTTTTTTTTCCCATTATACTGAAACCATCATTGCAAAATTATAACTGAGAAAACTATTGAAGTGAAAGAGATCTGATCTAACCAACTCCATCTTGCTTCTAACCTCCAAGCTGTCCTTGTTCATTCCTGAGTGTAGGCTGAACTAAGTTTGGGAGAAATTTAGTTTATAGTTTAACTTGGAAACAAAGGTGGTAACAGCCCTGTCCCAAAACAAACCCCTTCCTGCCTGGAGACTAGACTGTCTTTTAGGACTAACAAATTAGCCAAAAGATTAGAAATTACTATTTGGTAGTCATGCAGCTGGAGGTTACAAGGTTCTGACCCTCCCCAAATTACTCCTGTGGCATAACATCACTATTGTAAAACCTAAAATCAGCGCTTGCGATATTATGAAGACCCTGCACTTGATGGATTAGCTGGCACCATGTAGATAGATAAACTGGCTCATCTGATCTTGTGGCCCCCAGCCAGGAACTGACTCAGCACAAGAGGACAGCTTTAACTCCCTATAACTTCATCTCTGACCCAACCAGTCAGCATTCCTGACTCACCGGCCCCTACCCACCAAATTAAACTGAGAAACTCTGATCCTCAAATTCTTGGGGAGATTGATTTGAGTAATAATAAAACTCTGGTCTCCCACGCAGCAGGCTCTGCATGAATTACTCTTTCTCTATTGCAGTTTCCCTGTTTTGATAAATTGGCTCTGTCTAGGCAGTGGGCAAGGTGAACCCCTTGGGTTGTTACAATACCAACCCTGGTCTTTTGATTGGAGAGTTTAATCAATTTATATTTAACATAATGACTGATATGGTGTGATTGACATCTGACATTTTGCTATTTGTTTTCTATATCTTAGGTCTGTTTTGTTCCGCAGTCTCTTCTTTGTTGCCTTCTTTTGTGTTAGACATTTTCTGGTGCACAATTTTAATTTTCTAGTACTTTTTTTATGATATATTTTTGAGTTATTAGCAATCAGTATAGAGACTGCCATTAATACCAACTTAAATTCAATAGTATACAAATACTTTAGTTCTTTTAGACTCCATCTCCTTACATTTTGCTATTATCACAGGTTACGTCTTTACACATTGTGTGCCAATTAAGTTAGATTTTTAATTATTGAATTATGCAGTTATCATTTAATTCAGATAGGAGCAAAATAGGAGATACAAACAAAAATATATTTATAATGTCTTTGAGTTTTACACATATACAAATGTAAATTATTACATTTACTGGTACTCTTGATTTCCTTATGTGAATTGGTGTTGTTGTCTAATGTACTTTCATTGGAACCTCAAGGTCAGTGAGGAATAAGAACTTAGGACCTCTCCTGTCTTTTGTGAGCATGTGCACAGCTGCATATAGCCTGTGCATGCACAATGCCTTCTAGATTTCCAGGGATATGTTGGAGCTTTGCAAAGCCCCTATGGGTATCTCATTCTGCAGCTTTTTCTTTTAAGCTTTTTGGCTAGTTTATTATTTGTCCTAACTTTTATCCATTGCCTCAGGCAGCTGTGATGCTAAAACATTAGACACACACACACTTCCCTGAGGCATTTAGCACTGGAGCAATTCAAGTAAGTTTGCATAAAGATAAGCTTTTGGAGTGGTGTTTTCCAGGGAACCACAAGACAGGTCAAATAATGGCAATCATTTGGGAATGAAGTCTGTTCTCCCTCAAGTGCCAGGAATATAGGCTGTGATTTTTTTTTTTAAAGACTACCACTGAAATAAAAAACAGAAGATGAAACTAGGGTAAGTTGAAACATGACAGAGCCCACTGTTCTTACTGATATTCAACAGTTTCTCTTGACTAAACTCTCCTCTGGTTGCTGCGAGCCTTTTATTAATTCTCCAAGTTCTAAAAAAAAAAAAAAAAAAAAAAAAAAATTTTTCATGAGCTTGGGAGGATCTTTTTTTTTTTAGAGGCAGACATGCCACAACGTGGGTAAAAAGAATCAACAACTGTCCACCAGAGGGAGTGATATGGTCAGGTTGAAATCTGAAAAAAAAAAAAAAAAAAAAAAATCAATTTTGGCAATTTTTGCTAGTTTCTTTTATTGCTTTTATGGAACGGTGAGCTTTCAGAGGTTCTTACTTCTCTGTTGTCACTAACGTCCTAACAGCATCCTGTGTTTTATGGAACATAATCACATTATATTATATTGACTATAATCATTACTTTAGTAATTTAAGGAGTCATCAGTGTGAACAACGGTTATTTACATTATATGTATAAATCTACCTGTCCTAAATTCTTGTATTTGCTCAAAATTTAAGTGTAGTTCAGTTTCTGGTAGCTCAAGGTCAGTATTTATATGCAATCCATATTTTGACCTAAATATTGAACATCGTCTAATACTGCTGACTAGTTTATGAACTATGATATGGATTAAGTTCATCTACCTGGAACTATTTTATAAATATCAAAATGAAATTAGTGTAGACAGTTGAGCTACAGGTAATTTGGACCACAAAACTAATTTCATGGCAATGTTTGAAAAGCTTTAGTATTATAATCACAGTTAAAAATGCTTTCCCCCCCCGCCCACTCTTTAAATCAAACTCACACTATCAACAAAACACAGTATAATAGAAACTACTACTAATACTTTATTTCGGAGCAAAATAAGTTCAGAAATAACTGTGGAATGATGAGGAAGAGAACATAAGCCTAAAATTACTTGCAATTATTTTACTTATCTCCATCTAATCTTTTAACTTTGTTGCTTTACTAGGAGATTGCATCCTTCAACAGCTCTTAATTTTTCTCTAGAGCAGAGAACAGCTAGCCATAAAACTAATTGCTTACCCTGAGTGACTATTAGTTGAACTGCTAAGGGGAAGTTATGTTTGGAAATGTGGACACAAATGGGGGATTAATAAGTCTGAAAGCAGAGGCTATATCATATCATAATCTGCCTTTTCATTCTGTTGTCCCAGAATTCCATAAGACTTCATATTCTTTTGACAATCTATCATGTACATTTCTTCTGTATCAAAATATCCACTGGAAAGACATTGCATCCTTTATTTTAGGATAAAGGTAAACAGTGGCATTGTTCAAGAAGGAAGCGGAGACCTGCAATTTTTGAATAGCAATTCTTTCAATGATCAAAACATGTCTCTCGCATGAATTCAGAGTCACTCTGCAGCTCACAACTAAACTAACTAAACTGTCCGTTACACTGTGAAGCTTTCACTTCTTGCATTGCTAAAGGCCAGATTGATACATCCTCTCCCCGTCTTGCCGTCTTGCCGTAGAACTTTGTTAATCCCTCCATCACAGCATTGTTCACATTGTATTATGGTGGCATGCTTGCCTGTCTCTTCAGTTACATTTTAAATTTACGTAAAATAAGAATCGACTGTTATTTATTTTTATATCTCACTCCAAGGGAATTTTCACAAATGCCATGAAAGAAAGGAACAGGGATTTGGTAAAAGAGTAATAGAGGTACTTATGTAAGACTATATAGAGGACAAGATCCTTCCACAGAGAAGACATTTAAGCAGATTCCTAAAAAATAAGACAAAGCTAAAAAGATAAAGTCAAACTGAGTAAGTAGGGCCTGGGAAGTATTTTTAGGTTGAGGAAACAGATCATGGAGTAGATGTAGGTTGAAAAGTAGATAAATGGGTTGTATGAAAACGCAAGGAGGCTGATGTGAATGTTGCTTTGTTTGTTCGCAAAGGGAACAAGAGAAAGTGTGGCGTGAGAAAAGTTCAGCAGCCTAATCATGCAAGTCTTTGGAACAATGATAAAAAGTTTGATTCCAAATATTTATTCAAAGTGCACAATAAATTGCAATTGAAGATATCAAGCAAGGGAGTGCAAAAATGTAATTTTCACTTTAAAGAAACCATTCAGACTGTTAAGTGAGAAAGTATTAGGAATGGTGATATGGTTTGGCTGTGTTACCCACCCAAATCTCATCTTGAATTGTAGCTCCCATTATCCCCATGTTTTGTAGCAGGGACCCAGTGAGAGGTAATTGAATTATGGGGGCAGGTTTTCCCATGTTGTTCTCGTAATAGTGAATAAGTCTCGCAAGATCTGATGGTTTTATAAAAGGGAATTCCCCTGCATACGCTCTCTTGCCTTCTGCCACATAAGACATGCCTTTGCTCCTCCTTTGTCTTCCACCATGACTGTGAGGCCTCCCCAGCCATGTGTAACTGTGAGCCCATCAAACCTCTTTTTCTTTATAATATAAATTACTCAGTCTTGGGTATTTCTTCTTAGCAGTATGAAAATTTACCAATACAAAGGAACATATTCCTCACAAAGTAGGAGACTAGTTAGCAGGCTCAGGCAGTACCCTCAGTGTTGGATGGATGACTATTCAGGCTAAGAAGGACTTGGAGTGAGGTGGATGGATATGAGATATGCCCTGTAGATACAGTAAGATTTGTAAATCAGGTGACTGGATGTGAGAATCAAGGGAAGGGATATGTTAAGACTGACTCTTGGATCTTGGGCTTGAGCAACTGGGTGATGCCATACCCTAAGATGAGGAAGGCCAGGCAAGAAGCAAAAATGAAGAAATAGATCAATTTTTCTTACTGAAATGTCTTAAGTCTGGGGTGGAGAGGAAAGGTGAAACATTCACATGTACATGTCTAGAGGTCAGATGGGAGGGTTACATTAGAGAGTCATCAGAATATGAATGTGATTAAAAACTATGGAGATAGTGGGGTTGTTTAAAGCTAGAATAGAAGAAGTCTTATCTGCAAGACCTGGGGCACTCTAACATTTACAAATTAGTTAGAGGAAAAGACCAAAAAGGTGAGAGAAACACGAGAGGAGGACAATATTATAGAAGCCAAAAGAAGAGAGATTTTCAAGTCACAATTTTATTCATTCATTAATTTATAGTGTAGCATTAATCTCTGGGTCTGGTGTAAGAGGTCCCAGGTTCACATCCCAGCTCCACTATTCACCTTTTTTTGCCTCAGTTCATACCCCATAAGATGTCATCAAGATTAAATTAAAACACACCTAAAGTATGTAGGACAATAGTCAATAAATGTTTATTGTCATTTTTACTATTTTTCATTCATTCAGTATAATTTATTGCATAATTTATCCATAAAAGTGGAGCACTGACAACTGGTAAATATCACTAAAGAACATGACATTTAGATGAGGCATTTGCCTGGGAAAGTTGACACTTGTCTTCTTGGTGGAATTAGGGAAATGAGATGTACAAGGTTAATAGAGATAATTTAGGATGAAAAAAGTAGTAGAAGGGAAAAGAAAAGAAACATAGATTTGAAAGAGCCTTAAAGGTAGTGAAGGTTATAAATTCTTCATTATGAGTAAATTACAAAGTGAAAGAAATCTGGTTAGATAGGCATGAACCTGACCATAAAAGAGTTAGTTTGATATGTAAAGACATTAAAATTGGACCTTGAGATCATGGGGAATTGTGGAATAAATTTGAGGAGGACGAGACCATAGCAAACAAAAGTGGTTAGCTAATACAATAGCCATTGACAGACTGTACTGTCCCCTATTTTCTGCTACCGAGACTGGGAAGACTGATTCTCAGTTTCAAGCATCTGTTGCAACCAGAGATATCCACAGGATAAATAAATTTCTGCACTGTGGAATGTAGGTATTACCTGGTACAATGTCTGGTTCATTGCCCAATTGCTGTAAAGCAAAGCATGTCGGACAATAACCTCTGCCTAGATTCATACTGGTACTAAGTCATCTTTTTATGGCTACGTTCTTACATAGGAGCAGACAATCAATGACTCCCATACCTTTGAAGAATGCCAGCAATATTAAAAAGTAAGACAAAACAAATGAAAAAGTAAATAGTCATAGATTGAGGAACACAAAATAAATTATAAAAATGTCTTAATAGTGTTGTCAGATTCAAGAAGATACTTGACAAAGCAAGAAGTATGAGTTATGAAAAATGAGCAAATAACATGAACAAGTTTCTTGAAATTGAAATATGATTTTCATTAAAAAACAATCAAAGGAGTAGAAAATAATGTCGAAACGATTTCTCAGATTAAAGATAAAAAAGATAAAGGATCAGAATATTGGCTTATGAAGATATATATGATCTTAGAAATGTTTGCTCTTTTGTTGTCTTCTTTAGGAAACTAAGGATATACTATAGTAGCACTTAGGAAAAGATTAAGAAAGAGGAAGATGTGGAATCTGTGAAACAGTGCTTTAGGAGGGCAGTGAGCTGTCCTCTGTGTAATAGGAGAATAGCAAACTTAAATAGCAAACTTAAATAGCAACAAGTTGATATGGGAATATGAAGGTAGAAAGTTCTGGGAGGGAGATTTTTTTGGAAACAAGAAGCATTAAAACAGAAATAAAATTATGAATCTTTTAAGAAAAAGTGAGCATATTGTCAAAATGATTGATGGAGAATAAACATTTATGAATCCATTCTAACTTGACTATAATCATATCCCATTTTCAGTGCACAGAAGTTGTAACATTGGTTGTTTTTGACTCTGGAGTAAACACTCTGAGTGATCATCATACTGTAAACATCCTCGAATGCTTCTTAACTTTTAGATTCCACTTGCAGATAAATCATATAAAGCCCAAGTATATTTATTGAACACAATGTAAATATTATCATCCTTATACAGGGATACCTCATTTTATTGTGCTTCACTTTATTGCACTTGGTAGATATTGTGTTTTTTATGAATTGGAGGTTTGTGGCAAGCCTGTATCAAGCAAGTCTATCAATGCTATCTTTCCAACAATATTTGCTCAATTTTTGTCTTGGCGTCACATTTTGGACTATTTCAAATGTCAATATGATTATTCATATATTTCAAATTTTGCCATAGTATTATATCTGTTATTTTGATCTGTAATCAGTTATCTTTGATTTTACTGCTGTAATTGTTTTGAGGAACCACAACCAGCACCCATATAAGACAGCAAATTTAATCCATAAATGTTGTGTGTTCTGACTGCTCCCCTGATCAGCCATTTACCCATCTCTCTCATTCTTCTTGGGTCTTCCTATTCTCTAGACACAAAAATATTGAAATGAGACCATTTAATAATCCTACAATTGCCTCTAAGTGTACAAGTGAAAGGGAGAATCACTCATCTCTTACTTTAAATCGGAAGCTAAAAATGATTAAGCTTAGTGAGGAAGTCATATTGAAAGCCAAGAGAGGCCAAAAGCTAGGCTTTTTGCACTGAACAGTTAGCCAAGTTGTGGATGCAAAGGAAATATTCTTGAAAAAAATTAAAAGTGCTACTCCTGTGAACACATAATGATACGGAAATGAAACAGTCTTACTGCTTGTATGGAGAAACTATTGGTGGTCTAGATAGATCAAACCAGATACAATATTTCCTTAAGGTAAAGCTAAAGTAGAGCAAAGCCCTGACTTTTTTCAGTTCTATGAAGGCTGAGAGAGGTGAGGAAACGGCAGAAAAAATATTGGAAACTAGCAGAGGTTGGTCCATGAGATTTAAAGAAAGAAGTTGTTTTTATAACATAAAATGCAAGGTGAAGCAGCAAGTTATCCAGAAGATCTAGCCAAGATAGTGGATGAAGGTGACTATGCTAAAAAATAAATTTTCTGTGTAAACTAAACAGCCTTATATTGGAGAAAATGCCATCTAGGATTTTTACAACTATGGAAGAAAAGTCAGTGTCCAACTTCAAAGCTTCAGAGGTCAGGCTGACTCTCTAGTTAGGGGCTAATGCAACTGGAAACTTTAAGTTGAAGCAAATGCTCATTTAACGTTCTGAAAATCCTAGGGTCCTGAAGAATTACACTGAATTTGCTCTACCTGTTCTCTGTAAGCTGAACAACAAAACCTGGATGGCAGCACATCTATCTATTCACAACATGGTTCACTGAATATTTTAAGCCCACTGTTGAGACCCACTGCTCAGAAAAAAAAAATGATTTCAAAATATTACTTCTTATTGACAATGCACCTCGTCAGCCAAGAGCTCTGATGGAGATATACAAGGATGTTGTTTTTGTGCCTCTGAACATACTAGCCATTCTACAGCCCATGGATTAAGGAGTAATTTCTAATTTCAAGTCTTATTGTTTAAGAAATATATTTTGCAAGGATACAGCTATCATAGATAGTGATTCCTCTGATGGATCTGTGCAAAGAAAAGTAAATATCTTCTGGAAAAGATTTATCATTCTCAGTGCCATTAAGAACAGTGGTCATTCACTGGAGCAGGTCAAAATATCAACATGAACAAAAGTTTGAAAAAAGTTGATTTCAATACTCATGAATGACTTTGAGGGGCTCAAGACTTCAGTGGAGGAAGTAACTTCAGATGTGGTGGAAATAGCCAGGAAACTAGAATTTAAAACGTAGCCTGAAGATGTGAATGAATTACTGCAATCTGAAGATAAAACTTTAACAAATGGAAAGTTTCTTCTTATGAATAAACAAAGAAAGTGGTTTCTGGAGATGGAATCTGCCCCTTGGGATGATGTGAACAGTGTTGAAGTGACAACAAGGGACATAGAATATTGTATAAACTTAGTTGACAGAGCAGTGGCAGAGTTTGGGAAGACTGATTCAAATTTGGAAAGAAGTTCTACTGTGGGTGAAATGACATCAAGCGGCATCACATGCTACAGAGAAATCTTTTGTGGAAAAAAAAAGAATCAATTAATGCCAAAAACTTTAGTGTTATTTTAAGAAATTGTCCCAGCCACCCCACCTTTCAGCAACCACAACTCTGATCATTCAGCAGTCAACAACACTGAGGTCAGACCTTCCACCACTAAAAAGATTATGGCTTGCTAAAGGCTTAGGTGATTACTAGCATATTTCAGCAATAAAGTATTTTTAAATTAAGGTATGCATGTTGTGTCTTTAGATATAGTGCTATTATTACACGTTTAATAGACTGTAGTATAGTGTAAATATAACTTTAATATGTACCAGGAAACAAAAAAAATGTGTGACTCACTTTATTGCAATACTTACTTTATTGCAATGGTCTGAAACTGAACCTCCAGTATCTCTGAGGTATAACTGTAATGTAAAATCATAGATGTAGCTGCAGCAATGAAGAGGTTGAAGGTGAGAACAAGAGGTGAAAGGAAAGTTGGCAGAATTAAAGGCTTCATCTTACAAAAGAAATTCTAAGTAAGTTTAACTGGACAAGAAAGGAAGAATTAACTTACCCTTTAGTAAAAGAAGTGACAAGTAAAAAACTGACAGTAATGTTTATGCTTACATTAGAAGGTCAGAGGGAAAGTAATGTTGTAATTTGCTAAATCCTAACATAGTATATTAGAAGATAATAGAATATGTATTCATTTTATAAATAAAAGAAATAGTGCTATAATTTTTTATTCATTGCAATAGAAAAGAACCAAACAATTGAAAACGTGTTTGCCAGCCTTTCCCCACATGCCAGCAGGATTGGGATTGGTGAAACGTTGCTTTTTATTATATGTCATACTAGAATTTGATTTTAATTGTGAGCTTCTACTAGTGGGATAGTTTTTTTTTTAAATCTTAAAAATGACTTTTTTTTTTTTTTTCCTGTAATGATAAGTAAGTGTAAGAGGGAGGATGGATTTTTGATTATTCCCAGATTTTGGCCTTGCTAGGTAGGAAAGAAGCAGGCTTGGAGATGAAAAAGGAAAGAATTAGGGGGGACATTGAGGTAGCAATATTAAGTAGGCCTATAGATAATCAGGTTCTGAGCAGTGGAGAGAAATTTGGGCAGGAGTACATATTTTGGAGTCATCAGCACATAGATGTTAATTGAGGTCGTGCAAATGAATGAGGTCACTCAGAGGATAAAAGCAAAAGAGACTAAGACTGGAGACTCCTAATTTATGAAGAAAAGAAGAAACATAAGTCTGTAAGTAGAAGAAAGCAGGAATATAACAAAAATCAGTAGAAGGGGCACATACTCAAAATTTTCCACTTGTAGCTTTTATTTTTCTTTTCTTTCACTATAATTTGCATGTACATGATTATGCAGTTTCTTACTTTCTGGTTATACCAAGTAAAAACCTCATGTTCTGGAGTTGCAAATGATAGGAAATCTATTACACGTGGGCATCAAAGAAAAATAAGCATTTGGCAGTCATTTTATTCAGAAAAAGCTAACATTTATTAAACACTTGTTGTGTACCACATGTTTCTAAATGCAGTAAACCATTCAATTCTCACCACAATATACGAAAACGTTATTATATTATTGATTTAGAGTTGGAGAAACAAAGGCACAAAAAACATGATTACTATAATTCTAAAATCCAGTAAACATCTTTCTTCCCATGCTAACACATTATCTGCATTGTTTCTCAGATCCAGTATCCTAAACCTCATAGTTCATTGAAGTATTAATTTAGTCCAATGACTTCTACTTCTATACCCCTTGAAAAACCTTCTTTACTGTAAACACTAGTCCTGGTCATGATGCCAAAATTCAAACTCCAGGTTCCCAGGCAGTGATAACAATCCCCTACCTTTCCATTACTCCCATTTCTAACTTCCACTAATTGCCCTCTGCAAACTGCTTAGGGCATCTCATCTCGTAGTCTCTGCTATTTATTCTGTCTGTCTAAACCCTCATGGTTTTCCTGCAATGTCTGGACATCATGGACAATTGGCTTTATGGCTCTTTTATTATACTTTTTCCCCACAATTTGACTTTTCATACCCTCCTTGGATGATCAGATCGCACTCTCCACTTGAGAACTTGTTTTTATATTTACTAATAGTTATCTCTAGGATAGTAAAGTTAATAGTTGACCTAACATTGATTTAAACGTCACAGTGAATGGTATTCCCTTATGTGATTGTTAATTTTGTGTGTCATCTAGACTGGGCCATGGAATGCCCAGATATCTGCTTAAACAGCGTTGCTGGTTTAGTTGCTAAGGATGTATTCAGAAGAGATTAGCATTTGAATCCACAGATTGGGTAAATCTGAGTGCCCTCCCCAATGTGAGTGGGCATCAACCAATCCACTGAGGATCTGAATAGAACAAAAAGGCACAGGAAGATGAATTTGCTGTCTGTCTGCCCAACGGTTGAGCTGGGACATCCATCTTCTCATCTTCTCCTGCCCTCTGCATTCCTGGTTCTCAGATCTTCAGACTGTAACTGGCATCTACGCTATTAACTTTCTCCTTCTCATGCCTTTAAACTATACTACGGGTCTCCAGGTTGCAGATGGCAGCTCATGGGACTTCTCAGCCTTCATCATCACTGAGCCAATTCCTAGTAATAAATCTTACCTATTGAATCTTTTTCTCTGGAGAACCCTATTACATTCAATATACATTAACAAAATTGATATTTTTGCTTTTTCTTCCACATTTCTAGGCTTGGAATATGTATTGCTATTAATTATAATATTAATGGTTTTAACAATTTCACATTTCTTCTTTTTTTTTTTCTTTTTTTTTGAGACGGAGTCTCGCTCTGTTGCCCAGGCTAGAGTGCGGTGGTGCAATCTCGGCTCACTGCAAGCTCTGCCTCCTGGGTTCATGCCATTCTCCTGCCTCAGTCTCCTGAGTAGCTGGGACTAAAGGCTCCCGCCACCACGTCCGGCTAATTTTTTTTTTTTTTTGTATTTTTAGTAGAGACGGGGTTTCACTGTGTCAACCAGGATGGTCTTGATCTCCTGACCTTGTGATCCGCCTGCCTTGGCTTCCCAAAGTGTCGGGATTACAGGTGTGAGCCACCGCGCCAGGCCAATTTCACATTTCTTAGTATGAACTCAATTTGACATTTATATACAGCATTGTGAACATTTGCTGCAGCCATTTGAAACTCATGCTGGGTGTTATTTCTGTTACTCCCCTACATTTTTTTTGTATCAGAGCTTACTCATTCTGGAAGTTTATTTATTATCAGTATTAATCTGATATATCCCTTGCCTGCCTGGACATATGTTTAGTTCATATTTTTTCAGAAAGTATATGTGTAAGGGTAAGCTTTACACCCTAACTCTTTCCAATATTTTTCTATTGCCCTCACACTTAAATAGCACCTTGAACTCTTAAAGAATTCATAGGAAGCACCCACCCACACACACTCCCCACTATCAGCACCACCTAGCGTTTAATGATCTAAAGGTATTACTTAGCTTTTTGTAAATAAATGCTTCTAATATTATTTTTTCTTCTGGATGAAGATCTGTCATTCTTCCAATGTCCTACAAATTTTTTTCTATCTCCAGAATTTGTCACATATTGACATATTTTTCATTAATTTTGCTTATTACTCAGAGGGTTCTCCAAATATTCAGAAAATATTTTTGCCCATTCACAAAAAGCATTTTTCTAGTATATATTCTGTTATTGCTCCCATATTCTTACTTCTAGTCTCTTCTTACAAATAGCAATGAACTATATGCTTTTTTCTCTATTCTCTGTTGTATATTTTTATTTACCAAGTTGTTTTTTTTTTTTTTTTTTGGAATTTTTCCTTTGTATTTAGAGAAAAAATTTAAGGTTTTCCTCCCTTTCTCTGATACACTGATCATATTGTTTTATTTTATTGACCACTTCCAATGCTCATTTTAAGTACCTCTGTTTCTTTGTTCTCTCTGTATAGTTTTCTTTCATGCATTTCTCACTTTTTTCATTTTTAATTTGTCTCTGTTTCCTTTGTGTCCTTCTCTTGCTTTATTTAAATTATTTTCCTTTATATGCTGTTTTGTATGTACAGCAAGTGATATCTTGAATTTTATTGACAGTACAATGTGTCCTTTTCTAAATGTATTTCTGTTTCTTGAAAAAAATACTTTTCAAAAACTTGTTATTTTTCATTATTTGTTTTTTGTTTGTTTGTTTTTGAGATGGAGTCTTGCTCTGTTACCCAGGCTGGAGTGCAGTGGTGCCATCCTGGCTCACCACAACCTCCAATTCGCTGGTTCCAGCAATTCCCTTGCCTCAGCCTCCCGAGTAGCTGGGATTACAGACGCCCACCACCATGCCTGGCTAATTTTTTTGGCTTTTTTAGTAGAGATGGGATTTCACCATGTTAGCTGGATTGGTCTAGAACTTCTGACCTCAGACAATCTGCCCACCTCGGCCTCCCAAAGTGTTGGGATTACAAGTGTGAGCCACTAGGTCCGGCCACATTACTTGTTCTTAAAGGAGGCTGGACCTTTCCAGGTCAGATGTTAGCCCAAATCACTGCGGGTGTTTTTCCTTAGTTCTTCATACATTCATCTGGGTATTATTGGCTCTAGTTAGTTATTTTTGGAAAACTGATGTTCATAGCTCCTGGACAAATTCCTGGTAGTTTTTAGTCTTTTATCTAGAGTCAATCTGTGGACCTATGCAAACACACTTCTGATGACCCTGGAAATTAGTTGAAGATAATCTGAAATTAGTTGTATTCATTCTCTTGCCAGAAAGAGGTTGGATTGTGGATTTCTGAAAGTAATCTGGGATCATTTCAAGGTACTTGGTTTTGAGAAGTTGATAATGCAATTTTAATGTTCCACCAGTTATATTTTTTCCATTAGCTAATTATGTAATTTAATAAACATATTGAATGAGTATTATGTGCCATGTAATTCGCTGGGGATATACAAAGAAATTATCAAATTTGCTTCTTGCCATCATGAAGCCTACATTTTTCAGAGTGGTACAATAATAATCAAGTACTTACATATCATATCATTCCATTTTATTTCATCATTGGTCTTAGCAGTATCTAAGATCAATGATGATATTTTCTAATTTATTTCTTATGTATTGCCTCTCTCTTCCCAAGAAACAATGTTCCATGAGAGTCTCTTTTTATTGTTGTTGTTTCTAGATTGCTTTCTGCATGTCCAATGTTTGGAACACAGTTGGAACTTCATACATTTTTGTTGAATAAATGAACTTAAAAAATATCTGGAATAATTACAGATTTATGTTAGTGCTTGAAGGAAGCAAATAGGCTGTTACGATGAAAATAAATTTTATGTAAGAATAGCTTAGAAACCTCTTTATGTTGAAATGGCATACAAGTCTTAAAACCTTAAAAAATACAAGGGAGAGAAAGGAAGAAAGGAGGAAGATAGGGAGATAGGAACAAAAGGAGAAAGAAAAAACTGAGGTGTCGAAGGTGACATTAGAGAACTTAAAACTTTTCTCAGTGGTTTAAGAAATCACTGATGAACATTAAGCATGGGTGTTAAAGGACCCTGAGTGTTAGAAACAAACAGACTTCTTGTACATCCAGTATCACACTAACCATTTATCTCATGTAATGTAGGCAGAAGTTTGCTAAGTCCCCTAAAACTGAGATTTCCAATCCATTTAAGCAGGTTATACTAGGGGTGTGTGTGTGTGTGTGTGTGTGTGTGTGAGAGAGAGAGAGAGAGAGACAGAGAGAGATTTAACAGAAAACCCTTGCTCATGAAGCACTTGAGGATTCTATACGGTACCAGTAAAAAGCATTTGCCAACACACAAGTGCCCAAAGAGATCACTTCTTTAGATAGCCATGAATTAATTGACTTAAAATCATGACAATCATGTTACAGTGAATATACTGAGCACATTAGTAGGGAGAATGATCACCCATCCTGTATCTGTAGTCCCAATATTGCATCCAATGTTTATAGTTGTCTTTCCTGCCTTCACTTTATAGTATTTTCCACAAATTTCCTGAAGGTTGGAGCTGTTGTAAAGAAAAGCTGGTAATACATACAATGTGAACATCAGTGACAAAGCAGGATTTAAAGTTTCTTTCATGAATTTCAGGATTAGATTCTTCTGACAAGTCGTCTTGGGAGATGTTCTCGGCTTGACATCATTACATGACACTATGGAAGAAAATAAAGACATACAGGTGCCACTGAACCACCATTTTCAGTTTATTTTATCATTGGAATTTGTATTTGTAATTTTTTAGCCTACTTTTTGAATGATTTCCCATGAGAAATAAAAGAATTGAGATTCATATATAAGAAGCCTGTTTAAGTGAGGTATTTGAAATAAGCTAATTTCTAAACATTTACTCTAATACGGACTTTAGATTTTCTGGAAGCAGAGGCAAAGATTAAAAAATTGGATTTTGTGATTTGCCTTTCCTTATTTTTTTCTAAGTCAAATGTTTATTTTATGGTTTTATATGGGGCAAAGAGAAATAGAATAAGGAAGCTTTTCACACTCTGGTTTCTCAAGAAGAAAATGTTGCTCAAGTGTATGATTCTAATATCAATTATCAGCAAAGGCAGAGGGTACAATGGTGAATCATTTTAAAATATAGTATTTTTACCTTCTTTATTTTCTTCAATCAGACATGTATTCATGCCTTTGATAGGCCAGGCATATGATAGTTTTCAGAGGTAAAAAGTGAATTAATATACGATCTATGTTATTTGATAAATATTTATAAAGAGCCTAAACATTCAGTAAAATGTTAAAACAAAGTCTAGAGTCTGGTGAAGGTCCTTATGGGTTCTTTAATAAATTTGAGGGTTAGATTTGTTTTCGTTTAACTATTTCAAGCAGTTAGAAAAGATCTTCATCTTAACCATTCTCAGAGATCTTTAGTTATTTGTGTAGATTCAAGTTTTTGTTACCATCTTCCTTCTATCTTAAAAATTTATTTAGCATTTCTTTTAATGCAAGCCTGCTAATAATAATACTCCTTTTTTTGTCTTTAAAAGTCTTTATTTCACCTCTGATTTTGAAAGATATTTTTGGATATACTCACACTCTTTATCTTGAAATGTATTGTCTGATAGTATTAGCCATTCCAGCCTTATGTTTTCTGTTTGCATGAAATACCACTTTCCTTTCGCTTTACTTTAGCCTGTATTTTACCCATATTTTTAGATTTGTATTTTTTATTTATACATGATATTTGTACATATTCATGAGGTACATATGAAATATAGTTATATGCATAGAATGTGTAATGATCAAGTTAGGGTATTTACGATATTCATCACCTCGAGTATTAATTCTTTCTTTGTATTAGGAATATTTCAAATCTTCTCTTCTAGCTATTTTGAAATATAAAATACATTGTTGTTAACTATGGTCACACTACTCTATTTACTACTACATAATAGTAGTAGTAGAGATACACAATACATTCTTGTTAACTATAGCCACACGACTTTATCAAATACTCTGCTACTGAATACTAACACTTATTTGTTCTATCTAACTGCATGTTTGTACCTATTAACCACCCTCTCTTTACCCCTCTCCCTAACACATCCTTCCCAGCCTCTGGTATCTATCATTCAACTCTCTGTTTCCATGATATCAATCTTTATTACTTCCCACATATGAGTGAGAACATGCAATATTTATCTTTCTGTGCCTGGTTTACTTCACTTAATATAATGACCTCCAGTTCCATCCATGTTGCTGCAAATGACATAATTTTTTTAGTGGACAAATAGTGTGTGTGCGTTATATATATAAAAAATAAATTTATATATAAATTTTATATATAATTTTCTTTAACAATTTATCCATTGATGAACACTTAGGGTGATTCCGTATCTTTACTAATGTGACTAGTGCTGTGTGTTTACATCAATGGGGTTCAGGTATCCTTTTGATATACCGATTTCCTTTCTTTTGGATAAATACCCTGTAGTAGGATTACTACTAGATCATATGGTAGCTCTATGTTTAGCTTGTTGAAAAATATCCATACTGTTTTTCACAGAAACTGTACTAATTTACATTCCCACAAACAGCATATAAGAGTACCATTTTCTCCATATCCTCACCAGCATCTGTTGTCTTTCGTCTTTTTAATTATAGCCATTCTAACTGTGCTAAGATCATATCTCATTGTGGTTTTGATTTGCATTTTCCTGATGATTAGTGATGCTGAACAGTTTTTCATATACCTTTTGGCTCTTTGTATGTTTTCTTTTATGAAATTTCTATTCATGTGCTTTGTCCATATTTTAATGGGATTATTTGTTTGTGTTTTTGTTACTGTTGGGTTGAGTTCCTTGTATATTCTGGATATTTAGTCCTTTGTCAAATGAACAGTTTGGACATATTTTTTCCCATTCAACAGGTTGTCTTTTCACTCTGTTGATGGTTTCTTTTTCAGTGCAGAAGCTTTTGAGTTTAACATAGTCTGATTTGTCAATATCTGATTTTGATTGCTGTGGTTTTGAAGTTTTAGCAGTGAAATCTCTGCCCAGACCAATGTCCTGAAGTGTTTCTCCTATATTTTCTTCTAGTAGTTTTATAGTTTCAGGTCTTATATTGAAGTCTTTAATCCACCTTGAGTTAATTTTTGTATATGTTGACAGATAGAGGTCCAGCTTTATTCTTCAAGTTTTTTCCTCTCTGTGCCTCTAATTGGAAAATGCATAGTTTACTAACTTTTAATGTCTTCTTCATTCTGCTCATTAGTCCATCTTTTATATATGTATATATACATATATTTATGTTTAAAGTGTACATATTACATTTTTCACTTTTAGAGTTTCTTTTTCTTACTTTATTATACTTGTTGGTACCACAAGTACAATATTGAACAGAATTATGATAGCACCACACTTGCTTTATTGCTGACCTTATAGGGAAAGCTTCCAAAATTTTATCATTACATGATGTTTTTATTAGATAAAAGAAGGTTTTTTTTAAATCTAATTTTCTAAGGATCTTTATATGAATAGGGGATATTATTTATCAAATGATTTTTCTGAACCTATTGAGAAATCGTGTTTTTGTTTGAGGTAATTGTAGGTTCTGTGGCAGTTATAAGAAATAACCAAGAGATTCCATTTCTTTTTTACTCAGTTTCCTCTAATGATAACATCTTGCAAAACTATAGTACAATATTACAATCGGTATATTGATACTAATACAGTCAAGATACAGGACATTTCCATTGCCACAACAATCATCCCTGTATAGCCACAATGTCTTTCATTCCACCCCCACACTCTGTGTAACCTCTGGCAATTTCTAATCTTTCTGCTGCTTTTACAATGTTGGCAATTCAAGAATGTTGGATAAATGGAATCTTACGGTATATAAACTTTGGGAATTGGCTTTATTTTGATTATTATTATTGTTTTTTTTTGGCTTTGGGAATATGACTTTTCCACAATCCTCTGGAGATTCATGTATCTTGTTATATTTACTAATGGTTTGTTATTTTATATTCCTGAGTTGTAGCTCAGGGTATGGATGTACCATAGTTTATTCACTCATTGAAGGAAATTTGGATTGTTTCCTATCTGGATCTATTATAAAGGTGCTATAAACATTTGTGTACATGTTTTTGTATAAAATAAGTTTTTATTTTTCAGGGATAAATTATGGTGTATAATTAATGAGTTTTTGATTTGTCAAATGATTTTTCTGCATCAACTGATATCAACATGTGGTTTATTTCTTTAGCCTGTTAATACGATGTTGTGTATTAATTATTCTTTGAATATTGAGCAGACCTTACATATTTGGAATAAACCATCTATGTATTGAGATGTTATCATTTAAATAATTTGTTCTGTTATTGTAGTGGATTATATTCCAGTCTTGAATAAACTCAATGTGGTTATAATAGGATATCCCTTTTCTATACTGTTGGGCTTATTTTGTTAATATTGTTAATATTTAATTTAGGAATATTACATCTATACTTTTGAGTAAAATTGTCCTACAATTTTCCTTGTTAAAAATTCTTTTGATGTCAGATATGTTATAAAGTTCATGCTGACCTTATAAAATGGGCTGGAAAGTATTCCTCCTATTTCTATTCTCTGGAAGAATTTGCATGTGTTTGTCATTATTTCTTTCATATATGTTTGGCAGAATTCACTGGTGAATTCTTTTTGGTCTTGGTATTTTGTGTTTTTCTAGGAATTTGTCATTATTTTCTAGATTTTAATTTTTATTGCTTTGAAGTTAATCATGATAGGTTCATATTATATTGTTTGGTATCTATGGTATTAGTAATGTAACTCTTTTCAGTACTGGCTATTTAAGCTATCTCTCTGAAATTTTCTCTGTCTCTCCCTATCTCTGTCTCTCCTCATCCCACCACTTCTCCCTCTTTGTTGATCAACATTATAAGGGAATTATCAATTTTATTAATCTTTTTAATATGCCAACTTTTTTGGGTTTATTATATTGTCTACTTATTTTCTATTTTATTATTTTCTCTTCTTTATTAAATTTTCCTTCTACTTTGTGGAGTTTAATTTGATGTTATTATAACCTCTTGAGAAGGATTCTTAGATCATTGTTTTCTGCCTTTCCTTTTATATATTAAATGAATTTAAGGCTAAAATTTCTCAGTAAGCAGCATCTCGCTTGCTCAGATATATAATAGTTTTATTCATATTCAGCTAAATATATTTTACATTTTTATTAGAATCTATTTTCTGAAGTATATTTCTCTAGAAATATGTTCCTTAGTTTCCA
Organism: Mandrillus leucophaeus; assembly: GCF_000951045.1. Classification (NCBI taxonomy): domain Eukaryota; kingdom Metazoa; phylum Chordata; class Mammalia; order Primates; family Cercopithecidae; genus Mandrillus; species Mandrillus leucophaeus. Next base: position 3,193,565 of record NW_012102887.1, read on the forward strand.
AACATGAGGATTTCAAAGTTAATTTTGTTTTAATTGAATTCTAAATTAATTTCACTGTGATTTAGAAATGTACTATTCATTATTTAAATTCTATGACATGTTGAGATCTTATTCCTAGCAAATAATAAAGTTTGTTAAATATCTTATGGTCACTTAAAAAACCTATTTTCTGTAGTTATTAGGTGAAGTATGTTCATGAGAACGAATCTGTAACTCTGTAGTCTGGATCATCTATATGCTTACTTTTTAATCTGCTTGTTCTATAAATTACTAAAAAGAGGCTTAGTAAAATCTTCCAAACTTAAAAGTTTGATGGTTTTTTCTTAGAGTGTTGTCAACTTTTTCTATATGTATTTTAGCCTAGGTAATATGTCCGCATACATTTAAAAATTGTAATTTTTTTTGTTGGCTTGACCTTTTATTATTATAAAATATCCCTCTATTTCTACTAATTCATCTTTCCTGAAAGGGTTTGATATTAATTTAGCAACTTTTTTTTCTTTTTTACTGTTTACCTGGTATCCATACCTGGTATCTATTATTTTAATTTTACTGTTTTAATCTTTACATTCAACTTGTGCTCTTTGTAAACAACATATAGACTAATTTAAAATTTCATTTTTACAATACTTTAGAGAATTTAGTTTGTTTACATTAAATGTAATTATTTCAGTATTTAAATTTAAATCCATAATATTGCTGTTTGCTTTATATTTGTTCTACCTATACCATATTACTTTTTCATTTTTCTTATTTACAACTCATTAAATATCTTATTCTTCTAATTTGTTATATGTTAACTAGCCATTAGTGTAGATAAAATAGAAATATAAATACAGTAAATCTACATTTACTCTTTCTTTGTCAGTGAATTTACTTTAGAAAACTTTAACTTGACTTAGGCTCCTGAAAGTGAATCCTGCATTGACAGTTGTTTTCTTTTGTTCACTATTTCTACACAAAGAAGTCAAGTATTAGGTTGTTTCAGTTGTTTTTATGAAGGTATTAATATTTCTATTTTTACCTACTTTTAAGATTTCCTCTCTCCACCCTTATTATTCTACTATTTTATTATGATGTATATAGGAGGTTTATGACATATTTTTAAATCTCATTAGAGAGGAAGATTATTTCTAATCATTTTAATATCTCTTCTCAAGTTTGAAGAATTTTCCACCATTATCTTTTCAGTTATTAGTGCTGACCCATCCTCATTCTCTTCTCTTTTTCTTAGGCTCCCACTTCACAGATAGCAATTTTATAGACAGGTTGCAGTAAAGTTGATCGTATCTAAGACCTTTTTAGTTCCACCCAGTATGACTCTGGCCTTCACCATGTGGCTTGCTAAGCCAGTGGAATGTTAGCAATGTTTATGCAAGCAGAGGCTTGAAGAAGTGTTTGTGAACATTCAATTTCAATATTTATGCCAGGGTAACTGGTAGCAGACTACCCCTTATGTTTTTAACAACCATAAAAAACACAAAATATACAAAGAAAAACTTTCAGTATTGGAAGACAGGCTCCACAAGACTGTGATCCATGAAAGAGGAGAGATTAGGAAAATTCCCTGGCTCTCTGCCTTGGGACAGTATTCCAACTGAAGAACAGATTTCTGGAGATTGAGGTGACTCTGACCATCCTAATGAGTGAGAAGGTAGATATCAGAGTTCGAGGCAACTGATGCAGCTGGAATCTGTAGGACAGGACCTGAGACAAAAGGGATACTGAATCAGGGTTATCTCAAAGGTCTACAGATGGCTTCCCCATGAGTCCTGCACCAAAAGCTAGGTTTTACATGGAAGGAGTAATACAATACCTGACTTACCAGATACCTGTTCTACAGGGTTGAGAATGGAAAATGGATATTAGCAGTCAGTTAGTGATGTGGAACATGTAGATACTGGCTAGCCAAAGTATATTTTTTTAAAAAGTTATCCCTTATTAACACCCTGGAGATACTAGAAAGGCTATTCTTTAGGAGTAAGGACAATGCCCTATAGTAAGCTCTTCTTTTAGCCTCATCCTAATAAACTTTAAAATTAAGTCTGAATTAGAGAAGACAGAGTTGTAGATTGAGTCTGTCAATGAGAGGATGTCAGAAATTTTGGGGGGATTTTTGTGGATCCATTCTTAAAAAAGATAAAAATAAAGGCTACAGGAGTGTAAGTTTCTTTTACCAGTAACTCAATTGCCTATTAGAACAAAATGAATAACAATTTTAAGGGAATATTTGAAGGAAAATCTAGAACATCTACAGTATATCTTTTACTTGTGTCCAGTGCACAGTTGATATTTACTATCCATGCAAAGAAAGAGAAAAATATAATTAATAGTCAAGGGGAAAATCAATAGAAGCAGACCTTGATGTGGCCCAGGTGTTGGATTTGGCAAGATGTTTGATTTCGCAAGCAAGACTTCAAAGCAACCAATATCAATATTTTAAATAATCCAATAATGCCCAAATAATCTAAGGAAAATGTAAACTTAATAGAGAAAGAACAAGTAATGTGTGCAAAACAATTAAAGTGATATGAAAGCACCAGATAGATATTTTAAAACTTAAAAGTATGATAACTGAAATTATATTTTTTCTTTACAACTGCAAAGGCATATTAAAGATAGTAGAAGAAATTGTTAGTAAACGTGATAAGCAATCTATGGAAATAACTTAATCTGAATAAAAAGGAGAAAAAAAGGAAAAATGAAATGAGCCCTCAGTGACCTGTAGGAAAGTATCAAGCAATTTAACATTAGTAAAATTAGAATCTCAGAAGAAAAAAGAGAGAAAAGGAAATAGAAAAACTCTATAAAAAATAATGGCTCAAACATAGTTTATTTATACTAATAGTAATAATAATAATGATAATAGACAATGATACACATATTAAAGATTCTCAGCTAGTCCCAAATACAATACATATGAGAAAAATCACCTCTATGCACATGGCAGTCAAAATGCTTTAAATAAATCACAAAGGTAAGATCTTATAAGAAAGCAAGGGCATGAAAGGTCAGTCATATATACTGAAACTCTAATGATGATTAACACTGATATTTCCTTGGGGTCGAGGTGGTGGGGGAAAAGCAGCAATAAGGACAACAGAACAATTTAAATAAAGAAGGGGGGAAAGTTAACTCAGAATTTAATATCCAGGAAAAATAAACTTCAAATGTTATTTAAGTTAAAATATTGTCAGACAGATAAAAGACAAATGAATTTTTTTACGCATATAGCTTCACTTCGAGTAACCCTAAAAGATGTTATTCAGGTTAAAGAAAATGATACCAGATGGAATCTTAGAGCATTGGAAATGGTAAGTAAAGAAGTAAATATAAAACACTATTTTGATTTATTTTTATTATTTATTTATTTATTGAGATGGAGTCTTGCTCTATTACCCAGGCTGGGTAATATCTATTATCTCAGCCCATTGCAACCTCTACCTCCCGAGTGCAAGCAATTCTCATACCTCAGCCTCCCGAGTATCTGGGACTACAGGCGTGCATTACCATGTCCGACTAATTTTTGTATTTTTAGTAGAGACGGGGTTTAACTCCATGTTGCACAGGCTGGTCTTGAACTCTGACTCAGGTGATCTGCCCACCTCAGCTTCCCGAAGTGCTGGGATTAAAGGCATGAGACACCACGCCCAACCTAAAACACTATTTCTTCGAAAAAAATTAATTTTTGTAACTGTCTCAGACTAATTTAAGTAAAAATAACAATATTGTGAGGTAGAGCTTATAAATACAGAATATGATTAAGAGAACACAAAACTGTAATCCCAGAACTTGGGAGGTCAAGGCAGGAGGATCACTTGAGGCCCAGAGTTTGAAACCAGCCTGGTGATGTGTCATGTAATTGTAGCCCCAGCTGCTCAGGAGACTGAGGCAGAAGGATTGCTTGAGACTGGGGTGGAAGCTGCAGTGAGCTGTGGTTCCACCACTGCACTCCATCCTGAATGACAGAGCAAGACATTCTCTTTCTCTCTTAAAAAAAAAAAAAAAAAAAAAAAGATAAGATAAGAAAAAGAGAAAGAAAAAGAAAATAGCACAAAAGATAGAAGTGTGGGTAAACAGAATTATGACATTATTAGGTTATCACTTCTAGAAAGCATGATGTGTGAAATTTCAGGTATGAAATCAGAGGAAGTATCAAATAAGAATTGTAAAGAGTCAGGTATGAAATGTAAAATAATACAATATTGACACTAATGAGATGTTTTTACAAATATATTTATTTACAAATGCATATTATTCACTTCAGAGCATATGCTGAAAATATTTTAAAAGGTGTAGCTAAATTTCTGGTAGTGTGGAAATAAAATAAAACACTAAAAAGTTATCAATTAATGCAAAAAAGGCAACAAAGAGCCATAACACAAAATAATAACAAGAGTAGAAGAGACCAATGGAAAACTAGGTACAAGATATTTTCCTTAAATTAGAAGGTGTCAATACCTAATCAAATATAAATGGATTAATTATTCTCGTTAAAAGGAACAGATTATTAGAATGTTCAAAAATGCACAACCTACTACATGAGTTGGAAGCATACAGTTTGTAATAATAAAGCTCATAAAGCCATATTGGTATCAGAAAAATGACTATAATGCAAACAGTATTATGAGTCTAAAAAAGAAACATTTTATAAAAATGAAAGAGGCAATTTACCAGGAAAACATAACAATCCAAAATATGTAGGCATCAAATAGCAGAGATCCAAAACTCAAGAACCAAAAGAATGACAAAACTAAGGAAAAAATAGATACATATAAAATAAAAGCAGGAAATTTTAACATCTCATTCTGGTAATCAATAAAACAAGTAGTCCAAAAATTAATAAGCATATAATATACCTAAACAGTCAACCAAATTGACATTAAAAGCATTTTCAAAATGCTACATAAATCAAAGCAAAGTACACAATATTTTCAAGTACACATGAAACATTTTTGAAAACGAAAGTTACATTGGACCACAAAGTGAGTATAAATAAATTTTAAAAGATTGAAGTATTTTGTAAAATATTATCATAAGACAATACACTTAACTTGAAATCAATAAAAATTCAGTATTCAGGGGATGCCCAATGATATAAGTTCTCATCAAGACACCATAAAAAGAAATTCAGATGTAAGTAGAAAGAAAACAAGTATCAGAGCAGAAACCACTGCAATAGAACACTGAAAAATAATAGAAAAAGTAAAGAAAAAGTTGGATATTTGAAAAGATGGATAAAATTGATAAGCCCTAGTAAGACAACACAACAATAAATAAAGCACAAATTACCAATATCAAAATAAACACAGAAATACTATTATCAGTCTTCCAGATATTTAAAAGATAATAAAGATATGACAAACTAATCTATGTCAAGAAATTAGATGATGTGGAAGAAGTACACAAGTACCTTGAAAGACACAAGCTACCAAAACACATTCTAGATGAAATAGATAACCTAACAATATCATATATTTAAGAAATTTTGAATTGTGATAAATAAATAGGTCTCAAAGGGTAATCCAAGAGTAGATTGTTTCACTACTTTTTTCGGTCAATTATTTAAGAATGAAATTCTTTCTGTTTATGAAAACTTAGGAGAAGAATAAGCAAAAATACTTTGCTATTGATTTTTGTGAAAAGTTTAAGGTCTGTGTGTAGAATGTTTTTGACTTTTTAAATTTGCATGTGGAAGTCCAATTATTCCATCACTATTGTTGAAAAGAGCATCTTTGCTCCATTGTAATTATAATTTTTTTGATTCTTTGTAAAAAAAAGAGTCGACTATATTTATAGGAGTCTATGTTATGTGGGTCTGGGCTTTCTAGTCTGTTCCATTCATCTATTTGTCCACTCTTTCAGAGATACCACACAGTTTCGATTATTGTTACTTTAGAGTAAGTTTTAAAGTCAGGTAGTGTCAGTTCTCTGACTGTGTTCTTCTTCAGTATTGAGTTGACTATTCTGGGTCATAAAAGCTTTAGAATCGGGTTGTTGATATCCACAAAATTACTTGCTGGGATTTTTTAGTTGGATTGCACTGAATCTATAGATCAAGTTGAGAAAAACTGACATTTTGACAATATTGAGTCTTCCTACACATGAATATGGAACACCTCTTCATTTATTTAGTTTTTTGATAGTTTTCATCAGAGTTTTGTACATTCTTAGTTGGATTTATATCTAAATATTTCATTTTAGGGGCTGCTAGTGTGAATAACAATTTGCTTTTATTTTCAAATTTCACTTGTTCATTGCTGCTGCATCGAATAATTATTGACTTCTGTATATTAACCTTGTAGTTGGCATTCTTTTTTTTTCCCGGAGACGGAGTTTCTCTCTGCTGTCCAGGCTGGAGTGCAGTGGCGCCAGCTTGGCTCACTGCAACCTCTGCCTCCTGGGTTCAAACGATTGTCCTGCCTCAGCCTCCTGAGTAGCTGGGACTACAAGTATGCACCATCACACCTGGCTAATTTCTGTATTTTTAGTAGAGGCACTGTTTCACCATGTTGGCCAGGCTGGTCTCAAACTCCTGAACTCAGGCGATCCACCTGCCTTGGCCTCCCAAAGTGCTGGGATTACAGACATGAACCACCATACCCAGTCATATTTTGCATTCTTGATATTGTTCTAGGAGGTTTTAAAAATTGATTGATTTGGATTTTATACATAGGCATTCATGTCATTTTTCAACAAATACAATTTTATTTCTCTTTGTCCAGTCCGTATACATTTCTTTTCTTTTCTTATTGCATTAGACTTCCAGTTTGATGTGGGAAAGCAGTGGTAAAAGGAAACATCTTTGCCTTTTTCCTGATCTTAATGGAAAGGCTTTGAGTTTCTCACCATGAACTATGATGTTAGTTATACTTTTTTTTTAAATGGTGTTGAGAAAGTTCCATTCTACTCCTAGTTTTTTGACAGTTTTGTCAAATGCTTTTTAAAATTGCATCTATTAATATGATAATGTGATTTTTTCCTTCAATGTGTTGATGTGATGGATTACATTAATTGATTTTTGAATGTTGAACCAGCATTTCATGCCTGAGATAAACCCTATTTGGTTGTGGTATAGTTCTCATTACAAGTTATTTGTTTTGATTTGCAAATATTTTATTGGAAATATTTTCATCTGTCTTCACGAGAGATATTGATCTGTGGGTTTCTATCCTTTTAGTGTCTTTGTTATGTTTTGGTATTAGGGTAATGCTGAGCTCACAGAATAGAAGTCTTGCCTATGTTTCTTTTTTGAGATTGTAGATAATTGGTATCATTTCTTTTTTAATTGTTTGGTAGAAATCACCAATGAACCCATGTAATTAACTAGCCTGGCTAGAATCTTATTAATTTTATTGATATTTTCGAAGAACCTGTTTTGGCTTTGCTTTAGTCCATTCAGGCTACTTTAACAAAGTACCATAAATGAAGTAGCTTATAAATAATAGAAATGTATTACTCACAAGTCTGGAAGCTAAGTCCAAAATCAAAGTGCTGGTAATATAACATTAGCTATGGGTTTGTCATATATGGCCTTTATTTTGTTGAGGTGTGTTCCTTCTATGCCTAGTTTGTTAAGAGTTTTTACTGGGAAGAGATGTTGAACAGATTGAGGAGAATTGGTGTTTTTTTTTTTTTCATTGTAAGTTTGGTAGAATTCAGTAGTGAAGCCACTCAGTCCTCGGCTTTTCTTTGTTAAGGGCTTTTTATTAATGATTCAATCTTATTACTCATTATTGGTATGTTCAGATTGTCTATTTCTTCCTGATTCAGCCTTCATAAGTTGTAAGTGTCCAGGGATTTATCCATTTCCTCTGAGTTTCCTATTTTGTTGGTGTACAGTTATTCATAATAGTCTCTGATGATCTTTTGCGTTTCATTTATCAACTGTTGTGTCTCTTATAATTTCTGGTTTTGTTCATGTGGGTCTTCTGGGTCTTCTCTCTTTTTATTTTGGTTAGTCCAGCTAGTGGTTTATGAATTTTTTTTTTCCAAAAAATCAACCTTTTATTGTATCGATCCATTGTATTGCTTTTTAGATCTCTATTCGATTAGTTCTGCTCTCATCTTTATTATTTCTTTCCTAAAACTAAATTTGAATTTGGTTTATCCTTTTGCTTCCATGTGTGGGATTCCTTTAAATATTTCTTGTAGGGTCAGTCTTGTGGTAATTAACTCCCTCAGCTTTTATTCAGCTGGAAAATAATTTATTTCTCCTTTATTTATGAAGGATAACTTTTCTGGTTATAGTATCCTTGACTAGCATTGTTTTTTTTTTTCTTTTTCTTTCAGTATCTTGAATATATCATCCTATTCTCCCCTGTCCTGTAAGTTGTCTGCTGAGAAACCTGCTGTTAATCTGATGGAGGTTGTCTTATAAGTGACTAGTTGCTTTATCTCACTGTTTCTAAAATTTTCTCTGTGTCTTTGACTTTTAACAATTTGATTAGAATGTACCATGGAAAAGATGTTTATGAATGGTATATATTTTGGCATCTCTGAGCTTCCTTTATCTGAATGTTTAAATCTCTTGCTGGACTTGCAAACTTGTCAGCTATTATTTCATTAAATATATTTTCTATGCATTTTTCTTTCCCTTCTGGGCTACCAAAAATTTGAATATTTTGTTTATGGTGCCCTACATGTCATGTAGGCTTTGTTTATTATTTTTAATTATTTTTTCTTCATTTTTGTCTGACTAGATTATTTCAAAATACTTGCCTTCAAGTTTTGAAATTCTTCAGCTGGATCTAGTCTATTGTTAAAGCTTTTAAATATATTCTTTATTTTATGTAATGAATTCTTCAGTTTCAGGATTTCTGTTTGGTTCTTTTTTATGAAACATATCTCTGGTAAATTTATTTTTTATATCTTGAATTGTCTTTCTCATTTTTAAAAAAATTTCAGCACTTATTTTCTTCCCAAAGAAATTCATGGTGAGTGATAGCGAGCGAGTGAGAGGGAGAGTGTCTGATTTTTTGTATTATTTATCTGTGTTCTCTTGTATTTCACTGATTTTCTTTAATATCATTATTTAGAATTATTTTTCTGGGATTTCATAATTTTTTATTGAAATATGTTGCAAGAGAATTGTTGTGTCCCTTTGGAGGTGTTATATTTCCTTACTTTTTCATGTTTTTTGTATCCTTACATTGATATTTGCACATCTGGTGTAACAATTGCCTCTTCCAATTTTTGAATTTCTTTTATAGGGAAGGACTTTTTCCTGAAGATGTATCTATGGTGTTGATTGGGTACAGCACTTTGCCTTTGCTTTTGGGTGTGTGAAATAGTGTAGCCTTTATATGATTTCTTCATTTATAAGCAATGTCAATGATTTTTTTCTGTGGCTTAGGGTGTAATTCTTACTGGAGATTGTGTTTAAGTTTTACTGTGGATGGGGATGCCAGGTGGGCCAATACTTGGGCCCCATTAGTGGCAGCAGAAGGCCAAGCATGCCTGTACCTGGGCCCCAAGGTATTGTACTCTGGCCCCAATTTTAATGGGCTTACGTGGGCTGATTCTTCCAGGCATCTTGTGGATTAGTTGTGGAATGGGCTGGTAGGTGGGTCCTTGGGCCCGTAGGCAATGGACATGGCATGAGTGATGCCATGGAAGATAGCAGTGGCAGGACAACCTTCTAGTTTCCAAGCATCTACACTGGTGTTTGTGGTGGCTGTGAAAGGCTAAGTGGGCTAGTACTCAGGCCCACAAGTGGCATGTATCGGTGGGTGCCAACTGTGGTGGTTGCAGCAGGTTGGATGGACCCATGCTGAGGCCCCTGGGAGGGGTGCTCAGGTGTCAACAATGGCAGAATGGGCAGCACAATCTCCAAACTCCCAGATGGTGTGCTTAGCCACTGAGAGGGGCAGAACTGGGCCAGACAGGTGTGTCCGCAGGCTCCCTGGTGATATGTGCAGGTGCTTGCTGTGGTAAGTAGCCTGGGTGATACCCAGGCTCCTGGTAGAATGGTTGGGTGGGGGAAGCAGTGGTTGTGCTGCAGGCCTGCTGCTGGTAAGAACAGGGTTGCTTTCAGTGGCAGTGGCCTTAGGCAGGCAGCTGGGGAGTTCTCACATTCGTCCCAGGGAGTGGCTTCAGGCAGAGTAATCTGTCCTTAGGGTTGCTGCCAGTAGCTCACACTTTGGCCTCAGAAGTGACAGCCAGCAGCAGCAGCAGCTACCGGTCAGGGAGTCTGTCCTCAGGGTACATGAAAATGTGAGTGGCGGAAGGACTGCTGCCAACAGCTCATGCCTTGGCCCTGGCAGGAGCAATCAGCAGTAGCAGAGGCTGCAGGTTGGGGATGTCAATGGGGCTCCAAGATTTTAGAGATGCAGGGGTTGTGGGACCCCAGGACAGGATGCAATCTTGTAGGAGTGGGGCTCTCTTTGTGCTATAGCATCTTGGAACTTGGGCGATATGGGACCCAGTTTGAATGCCTTCTCTGGAGCAATACCATTGTGTGGTTTCTAGGCAGCTTCCTATGTTAGTCTTAGCGCCCAAGGGTCAAGGGGCTCTCTCATGGCCAGGATTGCAGGAGTCTGCAGAGGAAATGTTGACCACTGCGGGTCTCTCACCCTCCCTTTCCCTGTGTTGAGGAGCCTCTCTAGGCTCCCAGCTAATCCCAGCCAAGCAGGCTGCCTTACTTTCCTCTCCTTCCTTGCCTTAGGTGTTTCTTTCCAGCCACTTCCCTATTGAATCCATGTTGTCTCTTAGATGATCTGTTTGAAATGTGATTATTTACTTGCTATTTTGGTTCTTTGTGGAGGAGGTGGGTTCCAGACGCCTCCAATCACCCATCTTGAAATCCCTTCTATACATAGTTATAGCAGTTTTAAGATTGCCTCTGATAAACCCAACATCAGCATCATCTTAGTAATAGTGTCTTGATTATATTTTCTCTTAAAATTTGCCACATTTTCCAGGCTTTTCAAATGTCTAGTGTATTGGATTTTATCATTGATGTTGTGGAGTTATGTTGGGCATGTTCTGAATTCTATTATACACATTTGGCCATGTTTGTTTCTTTTAGTTTGCATGTAATTAAATTGGTTGGGTTCAAACTGTAAACTCTGTTTCTTGGATGGCAAATCAATCTCAGTACTGATTTTACATTTTGGAATATGTGCCATAGTTTAGTGTTTAGAAGTTAGGCTGAGATTAGACTAAATTTATGCACAAAATTTGGAGTTCTCCCTCTCTGACTCCACTTACCAGTGGCTATAATACAACAAATCTTTTCTTGTATTTCTGCAGGGGGAAAGTATGTGAGCTCCCTAGAATGGTTTTATATGACCCATGTGTAGACTTTGACCTGACCCTGAGTTAAAATGCATAAAACCTGATAACTCACTCATGCCAGTTTCATCTGCCAAATGTTACCTTCCATTATGAATTGGCCTGTGTATTAATCAGTACTCACACTGCTAATAAAGACATACCCGAGATTGGATAATTTATAAAGGAAAGATGTTTAATTGACTCACAGTTCCACATGGCTAGGGAGGCCTCACAATCATGGCAGAAGGCAAAAGTGCAAAATCATGTCTTACATGGCAGCAGGCAAGAGAGAGAGAGAGCACATACAGGGAAACTCCCATTTATAAAATCATCAGATCTCATAAAAGTTATTGACTATCATGAGAACAGCATGGGAAAGACCTGCCTTCATGATTCAATGACTTCCCACCAGGTCCCTCCCATGACACATGGAAATTATGGGAGCTACAATTTGAGATTTGGGTAAGGCCACAGCCAAACCATATTAGCCTGTTTTGGCTCATTCTCTAGTTCCTTTATGTCATTATGGGATTTTTGTTTATATGTTTGTTTGTTTATATTTTTAAAAAATGTGTAGCTTTTATATGTGTCAGTATTGGGTCCTTTAAGAACTACTTGGTCATACCAGAGGCAAAAATCTCTTGTTAGACTATTTTAACCCAATTCTCTTAAGGTAAAGAAAACAAAAATAACAGTGATGCCTTATGTTCCACTAATTTAAATATAGCATATAAAATATTTTAAAAATCAATTTTATATTTGCCTCTATCAAGTAAATTATCCCTTAGAAGAAAGGTTGAATAAAAATGACAAGTGTTACTAGTTCAGCGATTTCTTACATTACCTTTAGTCTTGTCTTTAGTTAACAATATTTGTCTAATCATCATTGATATTTTGGCTTGCTAACTTCAAAATATGTCCAGTGACGTCTTACCAACCACTATTTATAAAGAGGACTGAGAATCAGCCTTTTAGGCTCATGCAATTAAATCCACTCTAAATTCAGCGCAATTGGCTTTTATTTGTTTGCTTTGTTTTGTTCTCTTTAATGATCTACACACAGATGAGTGGGCAGTAGATTTTTTTAAAGAGGCACAGTATTTTCAAAAAATCTCTATTAAGAAGTTATAAATTTACATTTATTGGTTTAACATGTAAACAGTACGGGCTCTGCTACAAGATAGGTCTGAAGTCCAATCCTTTTTCAGGTTATTTAATCAAACAGCACCCTTTTCATCAAACTCTTCTCCAGTCACCTTACCTAACACTAAAACCAATAAACCCTTCTTATGTCTTATTTTTATTCCTACTTTACCTTCTTCTTTAACACACGTTACCTCACGAACTAACATGTGACATATTTTATTGTCTTCTCTCCTAAAACCAACTAAAATGGTTGACAGAGATCATGATCTGTTTTATTTACTGCTATTTTTATTGCTTCTATAGGTCCTGGTATAAGATAGAGACTCTATTTGTTGAATCATGAATTTGGTCTCCCATACTTACTAGCTACATCATCTTGGGAAAGTTACTAACCCTCTCAAACTTCAGTTACTGCAGTTCACGAATGAGAATAATAATAGTCACATGCTTTTTTATTGAAAATGAAATGAAATCATTCATCTAAATAATTTTGCACAGTATTTGGTCTAATTCAACACATGCATATATTTCATTTGATGCCAACTAATTCATAGTAACACTATTTTTAATATGTCCAAACTAGAAGCAATCCAAATGTCCATCTAGAATAGAATGGAGAAATACATTTTGATATACTCATGTATTCAAACAATGCAATGCCATTATATAAATGGTACAACTTCCCAAAACATAAATGAAAATTAAAAACATTTAAATGAACATTTAATTAGAGATAAAAAATAGGCATATGTTGTCTATAGTGTGAAGAATTAGTGGAGATTTTATCCTGCAGAAGGGCAGTGTGCGTTGGAGACTCATAGGGGTCTTTATGGGAGGCTGGCAGGACTTTGGTTTTTGATCTGGATGCTGGCTGCATAGTTGTGTTCACTTTGTAAAACTTTACTGAGATTTATGCATGATTTATGTACTTTTCTGTAAACACATTATATCTGAATGAGACTTTTACTTGAAAAACATAGGTACAAACTTAAACAGCCTAGTTATTCTCTCACTTAAATGATTTCTTACATCAGCATAAATTCCAAATGTTATTGATTCAGCTTTTCTCAGGAATATTATATAGACAGTTTATTTTATTGTGGAACAAGCAATTTCTCTTTCATTGTCACCTTGTTATTGATCATTTTCCATGTGGTTTTTAATATATTTAAATAATCATTTATTAATTTTTACAGAATCTTTTTCAAAGATAGTTTCTGGTAACAAAACAAAGAGAAAAGGTGGATGACAAATTTTAAAATTACAAGCAAGAAATACATGGAAAAGGAAAGTGACTGCCTTAGAAAATTTCTCAAATATTTAATTTCTATTTTAATATGTTAATAGATAGGATTCTACATATAAATAAAATTTCCATTAAATATTGACACAGGTAAACCACATTCATTATTTTGTGCTATGTATTAAGAGTGTCTTTATCATATAATGGTTCTTCATTTACTTTTCTGTATGGCTAGTTGTGCGTTTTTACTTTTTGAACTCAGTTAGATTATAAGGCTCATTAGGGAGGAGATATTGCACGTGAGTGCATGCGTATGTGTTTAATTTCTTTCTTATTTTATTTATTTATTTATTTTTTGAAATGGAGTCTCGCTCTGTCACCCAGGCTGGAGTGCAGTACTGTGATCTCAGCTCACTGCAACCTCCGCCTCCTGGGTTCAAGAGATTCTCCTGCTTCAGCCTCATATTTGAAAAGCTGCGGGACAAGCATTATTTTCAGGACCTGGTGGTGATAGAAGAATCTAAGAACTGCATTCTTCCCTTCCTTTTTC